>NW_021301979.1:0-2705 GCF_002162155.2 Triticum dicoccoides
GAAATGATAAAGACTTTTTTGAACTATGAGAAAATTTATGTATAATGTACAAACATTTTCCGAAAATGACACGAATATTTTTTTGAAACATTTCAAATTTTACAAAATGTGGCTTACATTTTTTGAAATATGGGACTTTTTTTAATTTCCACAAACATTTTTCTTACATATGATTAACATTTTTCTTGTATACAATTAACATTTTCTACCTTTTACGCTAGCACTCGGAGCCGCCCTCCGGCGAACAGGCCCAGATCTGGGCGGATCTGACCGGGTCCCAGCAGGCACCCATTAGCCGCACCAGCTCACTCTCCCCAGCTGCGTGCCGACTTAGGAGATGACGCCCACCACTGCGGCGCACCACCCCCACCAGCAGAGAGCCATGATAGGGGCAACAACTCGTGACCCACGCCGACCATGGCCGTGACCCTTTAGGCCAGATCAGGATAGGCCGTAGCGTCATTTCGTCGCTCCCACAGACCCTAAGGAGGCACCACCTTGACGCCGCTAGTCACACTGCCGTCCCGGCAGCGGCGCAACATGCCCTGCCCCGGGGCCATGCTGCCGCGCCCACGAAGAACCGCATCTAGGCGAGGATGCCCCGGCCCACATCGAGATCCCCGTGTGAGGATACGAGAACTCCTAGCCCACGCCGGCGTCAGCAACGGCGAGGCTTTGCCGCGCTGTGCCCCCTGGCGGCAATGATGGAGGGAAGGACGGGAGGGGGAGGCCCTAGTGGCGGCTCTAGGGCAAGCCTCCTGGTCGCTCGCGGGAGGGAGCTCTCTCTCTTTTTTTAGAACGAAGACGCTAGGAGCGTCCGGCTTTAAATTAATAAGACCACAACGAACAGGCAGAGTGTCAAACGATCGGACGTTACACGTAGAACCAAAAGCCATGGCAATGCGAAACTGAAGTCTAGGAAAGGGTCCAAATGCCGGGCTGCGAGCTGATTACAAGGCCGTAGCCCATGAACAGGAGCGCCCAGGCTTGCAAAACAAAAGAGATGCCCCACCCTCAGGTAGGCATCGCCGGCTCCCTAGCCGCCACAAACACTTGGTGCACTCGGACTTGCGCAAGCTTCAAGAGATCAGTGTCCTTCTGCTTCGCCAACGGACTCCATTGCTGCAATAGGATAGAGCATTTGCATATTATGTTAGCCGGGTGCGACGGGAACGAGCCTTCAATGGTAAACTTGTTGCGAGTAATCCATAAGGACCAAAGCATCGCTCCTATACTAGTCCAGTTCACCCGCTTGGGCTGACCCTGCACCGAATGTAGGAGGTCCACGAGTTCGGAGGAGGATCTCGGGTCCCAAGCCACCCCGGCAGCCTCCCTACTGGCACTCCACACAAACCTCACGATCGGGCAGAGAAAGAAGGCATGGTTCGCGTTATCGGGGTTCCCACACAGTGCGCACATGCCCGAAGCCGGGTCGTTCTGTTTTGCTATGTTATTGGATGTGGGTAAACGGTCCCGAAACAGTTGCCAAAGAAAGACTTTGATCTTCAGCGGAACGCGAGCTTGCCATAGTCCTTTCACCTCTCGATGTACCGTCCCTTGGCACAGTTTATGGTATAAGGACTTAACGGAAAACCTCCCGGAGGCATTGAGGTGGCACGACACCCTGTCTGGCTTGTCAGTAAGCGCCACGGTGGTTACCAAGTCTAACATAGCCCCCCACCGTGCTGTTTCCTGCATGTTGAGGTTTCAACAGAAAGCGACGACTTGTGGGGCAGCCAGAGCCTCGGCCACCTTTTGATTAGGCCGCACCGCTAAGGCGTACAACTCTAGAAACTCTTCCCATAGTGGTCGGACGCCCACCCAGAAATCCAACCAGAATCGGGTGGAGCGACCATTACCAATGTTAAACTTGGCCCCTTGGTCAAAAGCGGGTCTGATGGCCTGCAGATCTTGCCAAAAGGGGGAGCCCCTTGCTTCCCCATCAAAGAAATTACCATTTGGGAAGTACTTGGCGCGAAGGATGTCAGCCCATAGGCCCGTCACCCCTTGCGCTAGCTTCCAGATCCATTTACACATTAGCGCTATATTCTGTAGCCTAGTGTTAATGATGCCCAAACCTCCCATGGATTTGGGCCTGCAGACCGCCGCCCATTTGACCAAGTGGTATTTGCGCTTTAGACCCGTTCCTTCCTAGAAGAAACGAGCACGCGGCATGTCCAACTTGGCATGAACCCCTTGAGCCAGCAGGAACAATCCCATAGCGAACATAGGCAACGAGGAAAGGCTAGAGTTGGTGAGGACAAGCCTTGCCGCGGAGGACATGAACTTACCACGCCAAGGGCTCACTTTCTTCCCCGCTTTCCCAGTTAAAGGAGCCCACTCATCTATCGACACTCGGCGTGGCGCCAGGGGTAAGCCTAAATACGTAAAGGGGAACTTTCCCACTTTACAATTGAGAAGGTTAGCAATACGCTGCCCCTCCTCGCTATCTATCCCCATAGACAGCATTTTGCACTTGTGAAAGTTGATTTTGAGCCCGGACATAAGCTCAAAGCTCAGCAGCAAACCTTTCACAGTTGCAATACTGTGAGCGTCCGGCTGAAACAGTAGCATGGTCTCGTCTGCGTACTGTAGGTGCGAAGTCCCCCCGGGATGAGGTGGCTGACCACTCCCTTGATGTGGCCAGCCGTGATCGCCTTCCAAAGCAAAGCTGCAAGGGTGTCGACCACAAAGTTGAACAGGAG
>NW_021301980.1:0-1440 GCF_002162155.2 Triticum dicoccoides
CAGAACGACCCGGCTTCGGGCATGTGCGCACTGTGTGGGAACCCCGATAACGCGAACCATGCCTTCTTTCTCTGCCCGATCGTGAGGTTTGTGTGGAGTGCCAGTAGGGAGGCTGCCGGGGTGGCTTGGGACCCGAGATCCTCCTCCGAACTCGTGGACCTCCTACATTCGGTGCAGGGTCAGCCCAAGCGGGTGAACTGGACTAGTATAGGAGCGATGCTTTGGTCCTTATGGATTACTCGCAACAAGTTTACCATTGAAGGCTCGTTCCCGTCGCACCCGGCTAACATAATATGCAAATGCTCTATCCTATTGCAGCAATGGAGTCCGTTGGCGAAGCAGAAGGACACTGATCTCTTGAAGCTTGCGCAAGTCCGAGTGCACCAAGTGTTTGTGGCGGCTAGGGAGCCGGCGATGCCTACCTGAGGGTGGGGCATCTCTTTTGTTTTGCAAGCCTGGGCGCTCCTGTTCATGGGCTACGGCCTTGTAATCAGCTCGCAGCCCGGCATTTGGACCCTTTCCTAGACTTCAGTTTCGCATTGCCATGGCTTTTGGTTCTACGTGTAACGTCCGATCGTTTGACACTCTGCCTGTTCGTTGTGGTCTTATTAATTTAAAGCCGGACGCTCCTAGCGTCTTCGTTCTAAAAAAAGAGAGAGAGCTCCCTCCCGCGAGCGACCAGGAGGCTTGCCCTAGAGCCGCCACCAGGGCCTCCCCCTCCCGTCCTTCCCTCCATCATTGCCGCCAGGGGGCACAGCGCGGCAAAGCCTCGCCGTTGCTGACGCCGGCGTGGGCTAGGAGTTCTCGTATCCTCACACGGGGATCTCGATGTGGGCCGGGGCATCCTCGCCTAGATGCGGTTCTTCGTGGGCGCGGCAGCATGGCCCCGGGGCAGGGCATGTTGCGCCGCTGCCGGGACGGCAGTGTGACTAGCGGCGTCAAGGTGGTGCCTCCTTAGGGTCTGTGGCAGCGACGAAATGACGCTACGGCCTATCCTGATCTGGCCTAAAGGGTCACGGCCATGGTCGGCGTGGGTCACGAGTTGTTGCCCCTATCATGGCTCTCTGCTGGTGGGGGTGGTGCGCCGCAGTGGTGGGCGTCATCTCCTAAGTCGGCACGCAGCTGGGGAGAGTGAGCTGGTGCGGCTAATGGGTGCCTGCTGGGACCCGGTCAGATCCGCCCAGATCTGGGCCTGTTCGCCGGAGGGCGGCTCCGAGTGCTAGCGTAAAAGGTAGAAAATGTTAATTGTATACAAGAAAAATGTTAATCATATGTAAGAAAAATGTTTGTGGAAATTAAAAAAAGTCCCATATTTCAAAAAATGTAAGCCACATTTTGTAAAATTTGAAATGTTTCAAAAAAATATTCGTGTCATTTTCGGAAAATGTTTGTACATTATACATAAATTTTCTCATAGTTCAAAAAAGTCTTTATCATTTC
>NW_021301981.1:0-757 GCF_002162155.2 Triticum dicoccoides
TGTCACATCCCTAGTCTGGTATGACTTAGACTAGCTAGCTATTTGTGCATCATATTTAAATTTCATTTAAATTTGAAATGAGGATTGGTGGAACCCTCAGAATCATTTTTGAAAATGACCCAAATAAAAATTTCTCCAAAAGGGTTCAAGAAAATGCTCATGTTGCCCTCTGAAAATATTGGACAGAGATAAAAATCAAAACAATATTTTTAGGAGCTCATGGACATTTATTTTGGCCATTTGGATTAATTCGATAAATATTTGCATTGGAAATATATTTCTATATATATGAAATATGGTCCAAAAATTATGCCAATTATAAAAGAGCTCTGGGATAATATATCTAGCTCCTACAAAAATTGGCATAATAAAATAAAATGGTTTAATATATTTATTAAATCAAAACAAATGTCAGAAAAATTAGAAAACAAAAATAAAAGAAGGAGGGGCTTACCTGGGCCTCCCCTCCCCTGCGCAGCCCAGCAGCAGGAGGCCGGCCCAGCCAGGAGGCGACCCAGCCCGCCTGGGCCCCCTCCTCTGTCGTCTTCCCCCCCGACAGGGGAACGGCGTGTGCCCGACGCTCGCCGGCACGCGCGCGCCACCTCCCCCCCCCCTGCTGGCCACCTCCTGCTTCCTTCTCTCGCCCTCGATGCCCCGGACGAAGCCACGCAGCTGCCCCGCACCGCTCTCACTCTCCCTCGCCCTCCTCCCCTCCTCTGGCTCCCCCTCACTTCCACCGAACGCGGCCGCCGCCACC
>NW_021301982.1:0-1190 GCF_002162155.2 Triticum dicoccoides
ACTCTAAAAATAGCCTATACTTATGTATTTCGAAATTACATGGGCCTGGCCCAATAATAAGGTGACGCAGCACCTAAAATAGCCTCGGGACGAAATTTATGAAGTGGCATATTGTATATTTCGTCCAAGGCTTCATGCACCCATTATGGTGGCTTCAAAGTCCTGAAATCATCACTTGTAACTCCGTTCTTGTTCCCCTTGCGCATGCCATCATCTCCATGCTTGTTCTTGCTCCAATGTTCATCCTTCTCCAAGCTAGGCCCTTCATTTGTAAGCAAAACAAATGTATCCAATTTAGGCAGCATCATATTCTCATGAACATTAAAATCATTACCAAGAAACGAAAGTACCTGGTAATTTAGTTGGCGTGCACGAGCTCTAGTAATTGGTCCAGTATGTATAGCAGCAGGGGCTGTGGGTGTAACAATTGTATTGATGTCCTCATCATAGTACTTTCATGAGATTAATGAACGAAGTTTTACGTGCTTTCATTGGACGATTTGTGGTAGTTTACTTTGATGACATATTGATTTATAGCAGATCTTTGGAAGAACATTTGGAACATTTACGTGCTGTTTTTATTGCTCTACGTGATGCACGTTTGTTCGGTAACCTTGGGAAGTGCACCTTTTGCACCGACCGAGTATCTTTTCTTGGGTATGTTGTTACTCCACAGGGAATTGAAGTTGATAAAGCCAAGATTGAAGCTATTGAGAGTTGTCCGCAGCCCAAAACGGTCACACAAGTGAGGAGTATTCTTGGCCTCGCTGGATTCTATAGGCGTTTTGTGAGAGATTTCAGCACCATTGCTGCACCTCTCAATGAGCTTACAAAGAAAGATGTGCCTTTTCTTTGGGGTACCGCACAGGAAGAAGCCTTCACGGTATTGAAAGATATGTTGACACATGCTCCTTTACTCCAACTTCCTGATTTTAATAAGACTTTTGAGCTTGAATGTGATGCTAGTGGAATTGGATTAGGAGGTGTGTTATTACAAGATGGCAAACCTGTTGCATACTTTTCTGAAAAATTGAGTGGGCCTAGTCTGAATTATTCTACTTATGATAAAGAATTATATGCTCTTGTTCGGACTTTAGAAACATGGCAACATTATTTATGGCCCAAAGAATTTGTTATACATTCTGATCATGAATCTTTGAAACATATTAAAAGTCAAGCTAAACTGAATC
>NW_021301983.1:0-981 GCF_002162155.2 Triticum dicoccoides
TTGATGTTCTAGATATCAAACCATATCTATGAATGGGTTACGCTAGCACATCAAGGAGAACATTAGAAGCGGAGTGCTAAATGTCTCTCGGTCGATCATCCAGATTTTGTTTCCTTGGCCTCGCCAAGGTGAAATCTAAGAAGGTGTTATCTTCCTTTGCATCGGCATCTTCCACCGGTATTCATCATGGTAGTAAGTTGTGTTGCCAGAATCCTTGACACGGATATTGGTAAAACCTTGATGATTATGGAAATGCTCAAGTTCTTGAGAGCACGCACAAGCGTTAGGTGTTACCATCGGCACTAGCTAGGTTTGCTCTCAACTTCCTCGGTTATGCTATAACTTCTCAACAGTGGATTCACTCTCTATTGTTGGGTTCTTCCCCAGTTACCAGAATCATTCCCAGCATTTGCATTTTGTTCCCAGCTTGCACCGCCAATATGCCATTCTACCACGGGTCTCTTCCATTTCCGGTGGTAAGCAAATTCATCCATTACGTTGTCTTCAACAAGGTAATCCACATCATCCAAGTCCGAGTATGCCATTCTACGGACCCCCTCCAAATGATCGCTCGAGAATTGCCTTAGGCTGGTTTAAAGAGTTTCAATGATCTCTGAATCAAAAGTAATTCTTTTTGCCACTTAAGGGGATATCTCTACGAGTCACCTTCCCTAAGGTGTATCGTTATGGTATCATGGCAACTCAACTCCTCGCTACGTTGACAATCGATTACCACCTTCTTAAGCGTGAAATTGTGGTCTACCTAGTGAACCTTCGTCATCTGCTTCACTCCATTCCTATGGATGTGTGCTTCGCCTCTCAGCTCGAGAGATGTTGCTATGTCTCATTCCGTGAGTTAATCCTGAGTTGTTCGACCTTCGAGAAGAACCATTCTTTTAGGATCTTTCCTTTCCTCTCGTTGTCATGTTAGTTGGAGTTCTCAGAGCAAGACTTCGAGACAAAGATGGTGATCGAATCAAC
>NW_021301984.1:0-1051 GCF_002162155.2 Triticum dicoccoides
GTATCAGTGCATCGAACCATCAGGCAAGCAACCAACCATTTGATCATATCGATACAATCCCATGTTCTCGCTCCTGCTCTCCTTTACTGCATTAAGACAACGCGTTTCAAACTGCTGTGTGCTACGGTAGTTGAACCCATTTCCTCTGCATGACCTGTCATTGCCACAGTAACTAGATGAAACCCACTAGCATGTGTAGGAGTTGATTGAGCCATATGTATGTGTTGTTCCTACCTTGCTATGCCTGCTATGCTTAGAGTCGTGTCAGGTCTGGTTCATCTGGGTGATGGGCTAGAGTGAAATGTTTATGTCGGTAATGAGAGTGGTGTGGTGAACACGATTTGGTAAAGGTATCGATGAGAGGCCATGTAGGAGTACATGGTGGGTTGTTTCATTGAAGCCGACCTTAAGCACTGAGATATGTATGTGTGATTTAAGAATCAGCTACTACCATGCATTGGGCCTGAAACCAATGGACCCTCTCGGCTTCTTATTCACCCTAGTTCTCCGTCCAGGAGTTGCAAGTAGTTTCTGGTGTTTGTAGCCTACTGGAGGCCGTGGACAGCGCTGACCGTAGGGGTGGGCTGTGATGCAGTAGGTACGTGGCACGGTGTACCGAATACCCGTTAGGTATCTCGGGAACCCTGTTCACATCGTTCGGGGCCGTATGGGAAACCTCGGCCGGACTCCCTGCGGATGGAACCTGAATAGGCGATAAACCTGGACTGGAGGCTTAGGTGATTAGGTAGGTCGTGGCCGACACCCACGTTGGGCTTCCGCTTGAAGGTTGCCGAGTACATGTCGTGTAAACGACGGTAAGTGGTGAGAGCGTGTATGAAGAAGTACACCCCTGCAGGGTTAACATGATCTATTCGAATAGCCGCGTCCGCGGTAAAGGACTACTTGGTTGCCTATACAGTTCATAGACAAGTAAATGGAAACTGTTAAAAGCCTCAAGATAAGTGTGAGTGCCGAGGATGGCTCTTCCGTAGGAAGACGGAGGTGGATCCTCGGTAGTGTATTGAATTGGTGAGTAGTGGACTCGTGTGCG
>NW_021301985.1:0-1120 GCF_002162155.2 Triticum dicoccoides
TTGCTGGTAAGTGTTGTTCTCTGTGCAGCAACCCGCCCAGCCGTATGCTCATAACCGTTGGTTTCTTTCCCTAATCTCAACTCAGGTCGTGTGTAGGTGGAGCCAGCAGCAACTCAGCCACGGTTCAAGCCACCCCATCTCTGTCTGATGCTGCCACGCTGAGGCACCAAGCGAGCCGCATCCAGTCGGCACTCTTCAAGCGCCTGGTAGAGGCGGCTCCGTTGTGCTAGGACGCTGTCGTCCCCTCAATGCCGTGGCTCTGTGTCCATCTCAAACTGTGTCCTCACCCCCGGCTTCTCCCTCGACCTGGTGGGATGTCAGTCGATTGCCCCACAGACTCGAGTTCACTATGTCGTATTTCTAAAAAATTTAGATAATATTTGGTTGTATACGCGCAGGCAATGACTATTCCATGTTCTCGTCGCTGGAGATCGGCTACTCTGGAGCATGGGTAAACACAATATGGTGGTGGATATGGCGTCTCCGAAGTCGGCGGTGTTCTCCGTCGGAGAATATCTTTTTGAAGGCTCCGCGGAGAATATCTGGGACATGTTGTAAATTGAATATCTGAAATATGCTACAATGTTGTTCGGAGTTATCTATAAAGTGTTTTTTTATCTAATATATAATGTGTTGTTGTCTTTCTTCCATTTGTATAAAGTGTTGTTTTGTAGTGTGTTTACCGTTTATTTAATGACATATTGTAGCATATATTTGTGGAAAGAAATATTGGCTAAAAATTTCTTTTTTTCATGAGATGGGCTAATCTCTCGGCATGAAATCAGCGGGCCTTGGACTGACCCTGAAATTTGATGGACTGAAATTTCAATTGGGTTGATTGCTACATGGGTTGTGTGTCCTAAAGGAGCTCAAATTTGGTGGGCTAAAATTTTAATTGGGCCATTGAGTCTTAGGCGGAGCTGAAATTTAGTGGGATGAAATTCTAATTGGGCCACTGATTCTTAGACGGAGCTGAAATTTAGTGGGCTGAAATTCTAATTGGGCCACTGATTCTCAGACGGAGCTGAAATTTAGTATGCTTAAATTCTAATTGGGCCACTAAGTTAATGGGCTGCCACGCAATATCCATGTCAGCAGATGATGTGGCAGACAAGTTAAC
>NW_021301986.1:0-1251 GCF_002162155.2 Triticum dicoccoides
TATGCAAACGAGCATAATTTTCAGATATAAAAGAATGAGAGGCTCCTGTATCGAAAAGAACAGATGCCGGGTGGCAATTAACAAGAAGCGTACCGAGAACGACGTTGGGATCCTCTTGAGCTTCTTCGGCAGAAATACAATTGACATGGCCACGTGAAGCGGGGACCGGCTTGGCGTGGAATATTTTTCCTGTCGGCTTGCCACGGCCAACAGCTTTAGCAGATTGATTGGGGTTGGTCTGGGGACACTCACGCATATAGTGGCCAGATTCCCCACACTTGAAACAAGTCACGGAACTGGTACGTGGAGGAGCATTGTTAGTTGGACCCCCATAGGGCTTGGCTGGAGCAGACTGTTGAACGGGGCGAGGCGCCTGAAAGGATGGCCTCGGTGTGAACCTGGGTGGCAGGGCGGTGTTGGGTACCCACACGCGGCGCTTCTGAGGACCAGCACCGGATGAGGAACCCATATCACGGCCATGCTTGTGTGTTGCGTCATAGTCAGTCTGACCAGTTTCAGCACTGATGGCTTTGTTGACAAGTTTCTGAAAAGATGTGCACTCATGCAGACGGAGGTCGCGGCGAAGCTCAGGACTAAGGCCCTTACGGAACCTTGCTTGCTTCTTGGCGTCAGTAGAAACTTCCTCGGTTGCATATCGTGCGAGATTACCAAACTCCCTGCTGTAAGCATCCACAGACAGTCGGCCTTGGGTGAAACTGCAAAATTCTTCACATTTACGGTCCATGAGACCCTCCGGAATGTGATGTTCATGGAAAGCCTCACTGAACTCAGCCCAAGTAGTGACATGGCCCGCCGGGTGCATAGCTCCATAATTCTCCCACCATAGACTGGCGGGGCCTTCAAGATGATATGCAGCAAAGGTGACCTTGTCAGCCTCCGCTACCAGCGCGGAACGCAGTTTGTGAGAGATACTGCGAAGCCAGTCATCAGCGTCGAGAGGCTCGACGGAGTGGTGGAACGTGGGTGGATGCAATTTGATAAAATCACTGAGTGACACCACGTTAGTCCTCTGATGGTGTGCCGTGTTCTGTTCAATACGCTCTAACAAACGGTTGGTCTCCCGCTTGTTTCTCTCAGCTTCCATCATAACCTCGGCTAGTGAAGGAGGATGAGGCAGATTTACATCCCTGGCTTCACTGCCTTCGGCCTGCTCTTGAGAAGCAGGGTTAGCGCGCGTGTTGACCATCCTAGGTAAACAAGACAATGATTTAGTCAGGATGATAAAATTCC
>NW_021301987.1:0-1092 GCF_002162155.2 Triticum dicoccoides
TGGCTCGGTGGAAACACTAGGAGACATTTCCCGGTAAGAGAGGCTACTAAAGATAAACAACTAGATAGTCAGATCCCACACATACCAAGCATTTCAATAACATACACACAATATGCTCGATATGTGCAATACAACATGGCATCACAAAATGACTCTACGACTCAAGTAGTTTATTCAATAGGCTCCGAGGAGCGAGATATTACAAACAGGGGTCTCATGACCCAACATTCAGAGCATACAAATCAAAGCACAAGCGGAAGCTATCATGTCTGGGTACAGACATCTATAAATGAAAAAGGCTGAGAAGCCTGACTATCTATCAGATCCTGCCGAGGGCACAAGATCGTAGCTGAGGTATCAAGCTAAACGTCGAAGTCCACGTGAAACTACTAGCGAGACCGAAGTCTCTCTGCAAAAACATAAAATAGGCAAACATGAGTACAAATGTACCCAGCAAGACTTACATCAGAACTATCTACATATGCATCATTATCAACAAAGGGATGGTGGGGTTTAACTGCAGCAAGCCAGCTTTGACTCGGTGGCTATCCTAAACTATGACTGCAAGTAACTCTTTTGAGGTGGCGCACACGAGTCCACATATTCACCATATCAATACACCACTATGGATCCGCTCCCGTCTCCCTACGAGAATGCCATCCATAGCACTCACACTTATCTTGCGTATTTTAGAGTATCCACTTTCACTTGTCTATGAACTGATATAAGCAACCCAGAAGTCCTTTTCCGCGGACACGGCTATTCGAATAGATGATATTAACCCTGCAGGGGTGTACTTCTTCATACATGTTTCCACCACTTAGCGTCTGCACACGACATGTGCTCGGCAGACTTCAAGCGAAAGCCGACGTGGGTGTAGACCACGACCTACCTAAACACTCAAGTCTCTAGTCCAGGTTTATCGCCTATTCGGGTTCCATCCATGAGGAGATCCGGCCGGAGTTTCGCTCACAGCCCCAAACGATGTGAACAGGGTTCCCGAGATACCAAACGGGCATCCGGTACACCGTGCCACGTACCTACCGCATCACAGCCCACCCCTACGGTCAGCACTGTCCACGGCCTCCAGTA
>NW_021301988.1:0-1383 GCF_002162155.2 Triticum dicoccoides
ATCATCATGATCTCCATCATCGTGTCTTCATGAAGTTGTCACGCCAACGACTACTTCTACTTCTATGGCTAACGCGTTTAGCAATAAAGTAAAGTAAGTTACATGGCGTTCTTCAATGACACGCAGGTCATACAAAAAATAAAGACAACTCCTATGGCTCCTGCCGGTTGTCATACTCATCGACATGCAAGTCGTGAATCCTATTACAAGAACATGATCAATCTCATACATCACATATATCATTCATCACATCCTTTTGGCCATATCACATCACAAAGCATACCCTGCAAAAACAAGTTAGACGTCCTCTAATTGTTGTTGCATGTTTTACGTGGCTGCTATGGGTTTCTAGCAAGAACGTTTCTTACCTACGCAAGACCACAACGTGATATGCCAATTGCTATTTACCCTTCATAAGGACCCTTTTCATTGAATCCGTTCCGACTAAAGTGGGAGAGACTGGCACCCGCTAGCCACCTTATGCACCAAGTGCATGTCAATCGGTGGAACCTGTCTCACGTAAGAGTACGTGTAAGGTCGGTCCGGGCCGCTTCATCCCACAATACCGTCGAAACAAGATTGGACTAGTAACGGTAAGCATATTGAACAACATCAACGCCCACAACTACTTTGTGTTCTACTCGTGCAAAGAATCTACGCAATAAACCTGGCTCTAATACCACTGTTGGGGAACGTAGCAGAAATTCAAAATTTTCCTACGCGTATCACCAAGATCTATCTATGGAGAGACCAGCAACGAGTAGAAGGAGAGTGCATCTACATACCCTTGTAGATCGCTAAGCGGAAGCGTTCAAGTGAACGGGGTTGATGGAGTCGTACTCGTCGTGATTCAGATCACCGATGATCAAGTGCCGAACGCACGGCACCTCCGCGTTCAACACACGTACAGCCCGGTGACGTCTCCCACGCCTTGATCCAGCAAGGAGAGAGGGAGAGGTTGAGGAAGACTCCATCCAACAGCAGCACAACGGCGTGGTGGTGGTGGAGGAGCGTGGCAATCCCGCAGGGCTTCGCCAAGCACCATGGGAGAGGAGGAGTAGGGAGAGAGGTAGGGCTGCACCCAGAGGGAGAGAACTCATGTGTATGGCAGCCCCAAACCTCAACTATATATAGGGGGAAGGGGGGGCTGCGCCCCCTTTAGGGTTTCCCACCCCCAAGGGGTGCGGCCAGCCCTAGATGGCAAAGGGGGCGGCGGCCAGGAGGGGGAGAGAGGGGAGGCGCCCACTAGGTGGGCCTTAAGGCCCATCTGGACTAGGGTTTGCCCCCTCCCACTCTCCCTTGCGCCTTGGCACCTTGTGGGGGGCGCACCAGCCCACCTAGGGGCTGGTCCCCTCCCACACATGGCCCACGCAGCCTTCTGGG
>NW_021301989.1:0-604 GCF_002162155.2 Triticum dicoccoides
CTGCCAGTGTTGATGACCGACACGTAAACGCACCACAGGGTTCGTTAACCATGGAAACCACTCCGGGACCCCGAAATAGTGAGTGGTAGTCCATGAAACGGGCCAGAATCGGCCAAAACTGCCAGTGTTGATGACCGACACGTAAGCGCACCTTGGGGTTCAACAACTATGGAAATCTCTTCGGGACCCCAAAACAGTGAGTAATAATCCAAGATACGGGTCAGAATCGGCCAAAACTGCGAGTGTTGATGACCGACACATAAACGCACCATAGGGTTCGTTAACCATGGAAACCACTCCAGGACCCCAAAACAATGAGTAATAGTCCATGAAATGGGCCACAATAGGCCAAAACTGCCAGTGTGGATGACCGACACGTAAGCGGACCTTGGGGTTCAACAATTATGGAAATTGCTTCGTTACCCGAAAACGGTGAGTAATAATCAAAGAAACGGGCCAGAATCGGCCTAAACTGTTAGTGTTGATGACCGACACATAAACGCACCACATGGTTCGTTAACCATGGAAACCACATCGGGACCCCAAAACAGTGAGTAATAGTCCATGAAACGGCCCAAAATCGGCCAAAACTGCCAGTGTTGAT
>NW_021301990.1:0-1411 GCF_002162155.2 Triticum dicoccoides
AGCTATGGAGAAGCGATGGTGGGCCCGGATTCCGATAAATGGCTTGAGGCCATAAAATCCGAGAGAGGATCCATGTATGAAAACAAAGTGTAGACTTTGGCAGAACGGCTCGATGGTCGTAAGGCAAATGAGTACAGATGGATTTCAAAAGGAAGACGGACAATGATGGTAAATGTCACCATTAAGAAAGCTCGACTTGTCGTTAAGATGTTTTCCGACAAGTTCAAGGAGTTGACTACGATGAGATTTTCTCACTCGTAGCGATGCTAAGAGTCTGTTGGAATTATATTAGCGATTACTGCATTATTTATGAAATCTTGCAGATAGGATGTCAAAACATTGTTTCCTCGACGATTTTAATGAGGAAAGGTTGTATGTGATACAACCGGAAGGTTTTGTCAATCCCGAAAGATGCTAATAAGTATGCAAAGCTCCAGCAATCCTTCTAAGGACTGGAGTGAGCATCTCGGAGTTGGAATGAATGCTTTGATGATGATCAAAAATTTTGGGTTTGTACAAAGTTTATGAGAAACTTGTATTTCCAAAGAAGTGAGTGAGAGCACTATAGAATTTCTGATGAGTATATGTTGTTGACATATTGATGATCAGAGATGATGTAGAATTTCTAGAAAGCATATAGGGTTATTTGAAAGGTGTTTTTCAATAGAAAACCTGGATTAAGCTACTTGAACATTGAGCATCAAGATCTATAAGGATAGATCAAAATGCTTAATAATACTTTCAAATGAGCACATACCTTGACATGATCTTGAAGGTGTTCAAGATGGACCAGTCAAAGAAGGAGTTCTTGCCTGAGTTGTAAGGTACGAAGTTAAGACTTAAAGCTCGACCACGGCAGAAAAGAGAGAAAGGACGAAGGTCGTTCCCTATGCTTAAGACGTAGGCTCTTCAGTATGCTATGCTGTGTACCGCACCTGAAGTCTGCCTTGCCATGAGTCAGTCAAGGGGTACAAGAGTGATCCAAGAATGGCTCACAGGACAGCGGTCAAAGTTATCCTTAGTAACTAGTGGACTAAGAAATTTTCTCGATTATGGAGGTGGTAAAAGAGTTCGTCGTAAAGGTTACGACGATGCAAGCTTGACACCTATCCGGATAGCTCTGAGTAGAGAGACCGGATACATATAATGGAGCAATAATTTAGAATAGCTCCAAGTAGAACAGTTGTTTGGAATAGCTCCAAATAGAGCGTGGTAGCTGCATCTAGGAGATGACATAGAGATTTGTAAAGCACACACGGATCTGAAAGGTTCAGACCTGTTGACTAAAACCTCTCTCACAAGCAACATGATCAAACATAAAACTCATTGAGTGTTAATCACATAGTGATGTGAACTAGACTACTGACTCTAGTAAACTCTTGGGTATTAGTCACATGGCGATGTGACCTGT
>NW_021301991.1:0-1050 GCF_002162155.2 Triticum dicoccoides
GGGAGCAGAAGTCAGGCGTCTTTTCAGTTCCTGAAAGCTGTGCTCACATTGTGGAGTCCATTCGAACTTTTTATCTTTCTTGAGGAGTTCGGTTAGAGGTTTTGCAACTTTGGAGAAATTTTCGACAAAGCGACGGCAATAGCTCGCTAAGCCCAGGAAACTCCGAACTTGCTTGACCGATTCAGGTGGAGTCCAATTAAGGACGGCTTGAACTCGCTCAGGGTTAACAGCAATACCTTTACCAGATATTACATGACCCAGATAGGTCACTTCTGACAACCAAAATTCACATTTAGAGAATTTGGCATAAAGACGATGCTCTCGAAGTTTCTTCAACACTAGCCTTAGATGTTCGGCATGTTCTTCCTCGTTCTTGGAGTAGATGAGTATATCATCGAGGTAAACCACGACGAATTTATCCAAATACTCCATGAAGATTGAGTTCATTAACCGAGAAAAGGTGGCTGGAGCGTTGGTTCAACCGAAGGACATGACGGTGTACTCGTATTGGCCATAACGAGTAACAAAGGCCGTTTTAGGAATGTCCCCGTTCCTGATTTTGATTTGATGGTAGCCCAACCTCAAATCCATTTTGGAGAAGATTGAGGATCCAGCGAGTTGATCATACAGGTCGTTGATCCTGGGGAGCGGATATTTGTTCTTGATTGTGACCAAATTGACAGGTCGATAATCTACAACCATCCGGTCCGTACCATCCTTCTTCTTGACGAAGAGGACGGGGCAAGCCCACGGAGATGAACTAGGTCGGATGAAACCCTTTTTCAAGGACTCATCGAGTTGTTTCTTAAGCTCGGCTAGTTCTAGTGGTGCCATCTTATAGGGTCTTCTAGCAATCGGGACGGTTCCTGGAATAAGGTCTATTACGAACTCAACATCCCTGTCAGGTGGAACACCTGGCAATTCCTCTGGGAAGACATCCGGGAAGTCACGGACTACCGGAACGTCCTCAAGGTCTGGCAAAGGGCTGGCGTTAAGAGAATATAACTGTCGCTTGGCTATTCGGGTCAAGACATTGACTATCTTTCCCGA
>NW_021301992.1:0-1807 GCF_002162155.2 Triticum dicoccoides
TGAGGCCGCAAAGTGATATGAGGTGTTACCGGCTAGATCGATGTGACATTGAGTCGGGGTCCTGACAGGTACTGTTTTCTCTCTAATTTTTTAACTGTTTATCAAAATGAGGCGTGTAATATACCGTTGAAAAGCTATGGATTAGGCGCAACTTCGACATGTTGAACACTTTTCGAGATTCCACACGGTTTAAGAGCAGTTTCAAAAATGGCGCGACGGACGACGAGTGGCAGCGAGCGTTTTTTCGCGATTTCTTCTAAATCGATCGTCGGAATGAAGCAAACGATAGGCCGTTGGATAGATATCGTCGAGGCGCATCTTTTTCATAGATAAATGTTTCTCTAATTTCTTACGGTTTAAGAGAAGTTTCAAATTTACTAAATCACGGAATTCTGTTTTTCAATTTTTTTCAAATTTTCTGTACTGTTTTCGCTTCAGTTTTTGAAACGTTTGTTGAAACGAGGCGTGTAATACACCGTTGGAAAGCTACGAATGAGGCGCAACTTTCATATGTTGAAATATTTTTGAAATACCTTCCAGTTTTAAGTTAATTTTGAAAATCGTGCGGCGGACGACGAGTGGCAGCGGCCGTTTTTGGCGAAATTTTTACAAACCGTTGGTCGAAATGATTCAAATCTTACGCCCTTGGAAAGATATTGATGAGACGCAACTTTTTCATGTAGAATACTCTCTCTGATTCCTCATGGTTTAAGAGTAATTTTGATTTTAACGAAATGCGGACACTCTGTTTCTTCGTGACCCCAAATCGTCGTATATACTGCATCAAACAGAAAGCCGCACTGCTTCAGATTAAAAACCGCACTTCATCAGACGAACAAGTGCACTGCATGATTTGTTTTTTGTGGGACGTAAATTTTCCCAAACGAGGTGGAATGCACTTTATCTCGAGCGTTGGTGAAGCGCAATAGTTTGAAAAGGGAACCACAAGACTACCGTAAACGGGCCACGACACCGCACTTCATCAGACCGACAAGTGCACTACATGATTTCTTTTTTGTAGGACGTAAATTTTCCCAAATGAGGTAGCAAACCTCACTTCTTTAGACTAAAACTCGCACTGCATTAGATGGACAAATGCACTGCATGATTTCTTTTTTGTGTGACGTAAAGCGACACCCAAATCTTTCTGTGTACTTCATCAGACAGAAGAACGCACTGTTTCAAACTGAAAACCGCACTGCATCGAACAGTCAAGTGAACTTCAATATTTGTTTTGTCGGACGTAAATTTTTCTCAGACATAGAAGTGAAGTACGCTTCACATCAGGCACAAGTGAACCACATCAAGCGAAAAATGGACCGAGACACAAGTCTAAGTGTACCATATGATTTTTCTTTGCCTTTTTCTAAATTGTCTCACAGTGTTAAGTGGACCATATTTGTCAATGTTAGTGTGCTGTATCATGCTGGAAAATGCACTGCAATGTCATCACAGAGGATTGCACGCGATTCTTTTTGTTATTGTTTAAAACGAAAAGAAATACATAGTACAGCGGAGGGAACCTCTAAAAGTCAAAAAAAGTGCATGGTATAGTGAAGCGAACCTCTCCACACAATAAAACTGAACTTCTCGGTGGACAAAAGTGAATGTCTCGACACATTTTTTTTCATGTCCAATCTATTTTGAGGAGGAACTGAAACTTGGACAAAAATGCAATTCAGTACTGGGATCCCGCTGAACTGAATGCCCACACTGCCCCCGCTACCCTCATCCTCCACCAGAGTACTGCAATGTTCCTCGCTGAGGAACTGCAAGACCTGAAACACAAGAATAGAAAATAGCAAAA
>NW_021301993.1:0-1014 GCF_002162155.2 Triticum dicoccoides
TTTTGGGCTGCGGCCAACTCTCAATAGCTTCAATCTTGGCTTTGTCAACTTCAATTCCCTGTGGAGTAACAACATAGCCAAGAAAAGATACTCGGTCGGTGCAAAAGGTGCACTTCCCAAGGTTACCAAACAAACGTGCATCACGTAGAGCAATAAAAACAGCACATAAATGTTCCAAATGTTCTTCCAAAGATCTGCTATAAATCAGTATATCATCAAAATAGACTACCACAAATCGTCCAATGAAAGCACGTAAAACTTCGTTCATTAGTCTCATGAAAGTACTAGGCGCATTAGTTAACCCAAAAGGCATGACTAACCACTCATATAATCCAAACTTAGTTTTAAATGCTGTTTTCCATTCATCCCCCAATTTCATACAAATTTGATGGTATCCACTACGCAAATCAACTTTGGAGAATATTGTAGAGCCACTCAATTCATCAAGCATATCATCTAGCCTAGGAATAGGATGACGATAACGAATAGTAATATTATTAATGCCTCTACAATCAACACACATACGTGATGTACCATCCTTTTTCGGTACTAGAATAATAGGAACAGCACAAGGACTAAGGGATTCGCGTATATAACCTTTGTCGAGAAGCTCTTGTACTTGACGCATAATCTCCTTCGTCTCCTCTGGATTGGTACGGTATGGTGCACGGTTTGGCAGTGAAGCACCGGTAATTAAGTCAATTTGATGCTTAATCCCTCGAATAGGCGGTAATCCCGGTGGCACGTCTTGTGGAAAGACGTCAGCGAACTCCTGCAAAATGTTAGTGACAGCAGGAGGCAAAGAGGAAGGCACGTCCTCGAATGAAAATAATGCCTCTTTGCACACAAAAGCATAGCAAACAGATTTGCTGAAATCTAGCTCATCAATATCAGATTTGGTGGCAAATAAACATGCACTTTTCAATTTAATTTCAGAAGCAACACTAGATGGTTTATTATTAGGCTTCATTTGTTGCTCAAATTCTTTTGCCACAATCTGATTTTCACTCTTAT
>NW_021301994.1:0-1873 GCF_002162155.2 Triticum dicoccoides
TGGCGGGCTTCTTGGATCGCAGCAAGTCACTCGGATCTGCGTTTTGCTTGTATTCTTCGAACTCGACCGCTGTCACTTGGGAATCGGCAATTTTGGAGCCCTTCTGAAAGCACTCCTCTGCCTTTTTCCTATCACCGGTGACAGTGATCACACCTTTGGGACCGGGCATCTTCAATTTGAGGTACACGTAACATGGTCGAGCCATGAACCGTGCATAGGCTGGTCTCCCCAAAATGGCATGATATGCACTTTGAAAATCCACGACCTCAAACGTCAACTTTTCTTTGCGAAAATGCTTTGAATCGCCAAACACTACGTCCAAAGCTATCTGGCCGAGTGACTCGGCCTTCTTCCCTGGTATAACTCCATGGAAGCTCATGTTACTAGTGCTCAGTCGGGACATCGGAATGCCCATACCTTTCAACGTGTCTGCATATAACAGATTCAGCCCACTTCCACCATCCATCAGCACTTTTGTCAGTCGAGTGCCTTCGACAACTGGATCGACCACCAAAGCTTGCCTCCCAGGGGTGGCAATATGAGTAGGGTGATCAGATTGGTCGAATGTGATGGGTGTTTGAGACCACTTCAGATAATTTGCCTTTGCTGGGGCAACCATGTTAACCTCTCGGTTAATCACTTTCAGTCGACTTCTGCTTTCCACATCTGCGAAGATCATCAGAGTGGAGTTGATATGCGGATATCCCCCCTCACTGTCCTCTTTGTCTTCGGCCTTGTCCGGCTCCTTCTCCTTGTCCTTAGACTGTTTTCCCTGAAACTGCTGGATCAGGAGTCGACATTGGCGAGTGGTGTGCTTTGGGTAAATGATATTCCCCTCTTCATCTTTCTTCGTGTGAATGTGGCACGGCATATCCATCACGTCGTTCCCTTCTTTATCCTTTACCTTCTTGGGGTTCCAGGATCCTTTTGATTTCCCCTTAAACTTTCCTTGAGTCACGGCCAGAGCCTCTCCAGGAGCTGCCGGTTCAGCCTTCCGCTTCTGTTTCCGACTGGTGTTTCCTTTTTCCGACTGACTCGGCTTGTGCTTGCCGCTTCGGAGTCGGTCTTCTTCTTCGTCGTTGGCGTACTTGGTAGCAATCTCCATCATCCGACTCAAGGTCATGTCACCGGTTCGACCAAATTTCAAACTCAGTTCTCTGTTCTTGACACCATCTTTGAAGGCGCATACTGCCTGATGGTCAGAGACATTTTCCACAGTGTGGTGCAAAGTGATCCACCTCTGAATATACTCTCTGAGAGTCTCATTGGTTTTCTGCACGCAGACTTGCAACTCTGTCAATCCCGTTGGTCGCTTGCAAGTCCCTTCGAACGTTCTGACGAACACTCGGGACAGATCTTCCCAAGTGTAAATGCTGCTAGGAGGCAATTGAGTTAACCATGCCCTGGCAGAACCTTCCAACATGAGGGGCAAATGCTTCATGGCCACCTCGTCGTTCCCACCACCGATCTGAACTGCCACTCGGTAGTCTTCAAGCCAAGTTTCAGGCTTAGACTCACCAGTGAACTTGCTGACTCCTGTTGCCAGCCTGAAATTGGGGGGGATAACTGCGGCTCTGATAGCTCTGCTGAAACATTCAGGACCAGAAACATGAACTCGACTGCTCGTGGGCACATCTCTGTCGAGTGCGCCTCGATGGGCTCTGTTCCGGTCGACCAACCCTTGCACGATAATGGATCGCGCGTCAAAGCCTGGCTCTCTGGGGTCAACTGGAACCCTACGCCCTGTACTGTACTGACGCCTATCATCTGGCTGCCGAGGAGCGTAAGACCCACCCCTCGGAGGGGAATAGGGCACTCGACGCCTATCATCTCGGTCGAGTCTGTCGCCATATTGATCTCGCCGATTCTCACG
>NW_021301995.1:0-1238 GCF_002162155.2 Triticum dicoccoides
TTGAAGTTCTTTTTACCCTTGCCTTTCTTGAACTTAGTGGTTTTATTGACCATCAACACTTGATGTTCTTTCCTGACTTCTACCTCTGCTGATTTCAGCATAGCAAATACTTCAGGAATGGTCTTTTCCATCCCCTGCATATTGAAGTTCATCACAAAGCTCTTGTAGCTTGGTGGAAGCGACTGGAGGATTCTGTCAATGACCGCATCATCCGGGAGATTAACTCCCAGCTGAGTCAAGCGGTTATGCAACCCAGACATAGTGAGTATGTGCTCACTGACAGAACTGTTTTCCTCCATCTTACAGCTGAAGAATTTGTCGGAGACTTCATATCTCTCGACCCGGGCATGAGCTTGGAAAACCATTTTCAGCTCTTCGAACATCTCATATGCTCCATGTCTCTCAAAACGCTTTTGGAGCCCCGGCTCTAGGCTGTAAAGCATGCCGCACTGAACGAGGGAGTAGTGATCGAAACGTGCCTGCCAAGCGTTCATAACATCTTGTTCTGCAGGGAGAACGGGTGCGTCACCAAGCGGTGCTTGTAGGACATAATCTTTCTTGGCAGCTATGAGGATGATCCTCAGGTTCCGGACCCAGTCCGTATAGTTGCTGCCATCGTCTTTCAGCTTAGTTTTCTCTAGGAACGCGTTGAAGTTGAGGACTACATTGGCCATTTGATCTACAAGACATATTGCAAAGATTTTAGACTAAGTTCATGATAATTAAGTTCAACTAATCAAATTATTAGTGAACTCCTACTTAGATTAGACATCCCTCTAGTCATCTAAGTATTACATGATCCGAGTTAAACTAGACCGTGTCCGATCATCACGTGAGACGGACTAGTCAACATCGGTGAACATCTTCATGTTGATCGTATCTTCTATACGACTCATGCTCGACCTTTCGGTCTTCTGTGTTCCGAGGCCATGTCTGTACATGCTAGGCTCGTCAAGTCAACCTAAGTGTTTGCATGTGTAAATCTGTCTTACACCCGTTGTATGTGAACGTCTGAATAAAACACCCGATCATCACGTGGTGTTTTGAAACAGCGAACTGTCGCAACGGTGCACAGTTAGGGGGAACACTTCTTGAATTTTATTGTGAGGGATCATCTTATTTACTACCGTCGTTCTAAGTAAACAAGATGCAAAACATGATAAACATCACATGCAATCAAATAATAAACGTGACATGATATGGCCATTTTCACATAGCTCCTTTGATCTCCATCTTGG
>NW_021301996.1:0-2242 GCF_002162155.2 Triticum dicoccoides
TTCCTTCTTTACAATTCTGCATTGCATCTTTAAAATCAGCATCATGCACATATTGATCTTTGATGGTCTCCAAACCAAATATTTTGAAGTCAAGTTGTGAAAGCATAGTATAGCGACGAGACAATGCATCAGCAATAACATTTTCTTTTCCCTTCTTGTGTTTAATGACATAAGGGAAAGTCTCAATGAATTCAACCCATTTAGCATGTCTACGATTCAGTTTAGCTTAACTTTTAATATGTTTCAAAGATTCATGATCAGAATGTATAACAAATTCTTTGGGCCATAAATAATGTTGCCATGTTTCTAAAGTCCGAACAAGAGCATATAATTCTTTATCATAAGTAGAATAATTCAGACTAGGCCCACTCAATTTTTCAGAAAAGTATGCAACAGGTTTGCCATCTTGTAATAACACACCTCCTAATCCAATTCCACTAGCATCACAATAAAATCAGGAAGTTGGAGTAAAGGAGCATGTGTCAACTTATCTTTCAATACCGTGAAGGCTTCTTCCTGTGCGGTTCCCCAAAGAAAAGGCACATCCTTCTTTGTAAGCTCATTGAGAGGTGCAGCAATGGTGCTGAAATCTCTCACAAAACGCCTATAGAATCCAGCGAGGCCAAGAAAACTCCTCACTTGTGTGACCGTTTTGGGCTGCGGCCAACTCTCAATAGCTTCAATCTTGGCTTTATCAACTTCAATTCCCTGTGGAGTAACAACATAGCCAAGAAAAGATACTCGGTCTGATAGAGGCGAGGGTCCCGATCTTTCGATGAGATGATGGATATCGCTTTGGTGGAAGTCGACTTTGACGATCCGACTACGAACGTGCGAGGACGTCGCGCCTTAGCAATCGCTAAACCAACTCCGAGAGGTTATTGACCACGCCGGAGCACGATCAACCTGACCACGAGGGTCTGTTTCCTGCGAGCAAACGAAGAACAAGCAAGAAACTAAGATTGCAATCTGGATATTGCGAATATAAGATGAAAGCTTTATTGATCAAGGTGGGGTTCTGTGACGCCTTTGTCTGGTCGTTGAACACAAACGAAGTACGCGAAGTTGCAGCTATGGCGAACTTTTAATCTAAACAAAACCCAAGGTCTAAACGATGCCCTAAGGGCTGTATATATGGAGGAAGAGGGGGTGGATTTCGTGGCCCTTGGTGGAGGGGTCCGAAATCAACCCTATCTCTTGTTTCCCCACACATACGGACTCTAAAAATAGCCTATACTTATGTATTTCGAAATTACATGGGCCTCGCCCAATAATAAGGTGACGCAGCACCTAAAATAGCCTCGGGACGAAATTTATGAAGTGGCATCTTGAATATTTCGTCCAAGGCTTCATGCACACATTATGGTGGCTTCAAAGTCCTGAAATCATCACTTGTAACTCCGTTCTTGTTCCCCTTGCGCATGCCATCATCTCCATGCTTGTTCTTGCTCCAATGTTCATCCTTCTCCAAGCTAGGCCCTTCATTTGTAAGCAAAACAAATGTATCCAATTTACGCAGCATCATATTCTCATGAACATTAGAATCATTACCAAGAAACGAAAGTACCTGATAATTTAGTTGGCGTGCACGAGCTCTAGTAATTGGTCCAGTATGTATAGCAGCAGGGGCTGTGGGTGTAACAATTGTATTGATGTCCTCATCATCCTCCCCTTCTTGAAATGAAGTCGTCCTCGACGGAAGTTCATCTTCCTCACCCACATAATGCTTCAAATCTGCAATGCTAAAAGTGGGACTAACCCCAAAATCTGCAGGCAACTCAAGTTTGTATGCATTATCATTTCTTTTCTCTAACACCTTAAAGGGACCATCAGCACGTGGCATTAGCTTTGATTTGCGCAAATCAGGAAATCTATCCTTACGCAAATGTAACCAAACAAGATCTCCAGGTGCAAACACAACATGTTTTCTACCCTTATCTCCAGCAAGTTTATATTTAGCATTCATACGCTCAATGTTTTCCTTAGTTAACTCATGCATTTTTAAAATCAATTCAGCACGTTGTTTAGCATCAAAATTAACCTTCTCCGAAGATGGAAGAGGCAACAAATCAATAGGTGCACGAGGTAGGAAACCATACACAACTTCAAAAGGGCACATCTTAGTAGTAGAATGCAATGAACGATTATAAGCAAATTCAATATGAGGCAAGCATTCCTCCCACATTTTCTTATTATTCTTCAAAACAGCCCTAAGCATAGTAGACAACGTTCTATTGACTAC
>NW_021301997.1:0-1159 GCF_002162155.2 Triticum dicoccoides
CCAAAACGGTGAGTAATAGTCCAAGAATCGGGCGAGAATCAGCCCAAACTGCGTTTGTTGATGACCGACACGTAAGCGCACCTTAGGGTTCAACAACCATCGAAATCGCTTTGGGACACCAAAACGGTGAGTAATAGTCCATGAAACGGGCCAGAATCAACCAAAATTGCGACTGGTGACGACGTACACGTAAACGCACCCCGGGGATTGTGAATGTGGAAATAGCTCTGGGACCCCATAATGGTGAGTAATAGTCCACGGAAGAGCCCAGAATCGAACAAAATTAGGATTGCTGGTGAGCGACACGTAAACGCACCCCGGGGTGCGTCAATTATGGAAATCGCTCCGGGACCCCAAAACAATGAGTAATAATCCATGAAACGGGGCAGAGTCAGCCAAAACTACGAGTGTTGATGACCGACACATAAATGCACCCCAGGGATCGTCAATCGTGGAAATCGCTCTAGGACCCCGAAACAGTGAGTAATAGTGCACGAAATGAACCAGAATTGGCCAAAATTGTGAGTGTTGATAACTGACACGTAAACGCACCCTGCGGTTCGTCAGTTGTGGAAATCACTCCGGGGCCCCAAAACTGGGTAATAGTCACGAAACGGGACAGAATCGGCCAAAACTGCGAGTGTTGATGATCGACACGCAAACGCACCCCAGGGTTCGTCAATCGTGGAAATCACTCCAGGACCCCAAAACAGTGAGTAATAGTCCAAGAGACGGGCCAAAATCGGCCAAAACTGCGAGTGTTGATGACCGACACGTAAGCGCACCTTTGGGTTCAACAACTATGGAAATCGCTTTGGGCCCCCAAAACGGTGAGTAATAGTCCAAGAATCGGGCGAGAATCAGCCCAAACTGCGTTTGTTGATGACCGACACGTAAGCGCACCTTAGGGTTCAACAACCATCGAAATCGCTTTGGGACACCAAAACGGTGAGTAATAGTCCATGAAACGGGCCAGAATCAACCAAAATTGCGACTGCTGACGACGTACACGTAAACGCACCCCGGGGATTGTGAATGTGGAAATAGCTCTGGGACCCCATAATGGTGAGTAATAGTCCACGGAAGAGCCCAGAATCGAACAAAATTAGGATTGCTGGTGAGCGACACGTAAACGCACCCCGGGGTGCGTCAATTATGG
>NW_021301998.1:0-1319 GCF_002162155.2 Triticum dicoccoides
TGTCGAGGACGAAGACGACAGAGGAGGGAGGCGGGCTGGGCCGCCTGCTGGTTGGGCCGGCCAGCTGGCTGGGCTGCACAGGGAGGAGCCCAGGTAAGCTTCTCCCTTTATTTATTTTCCTTTTCTAATTTCTGACATTTGTTTTGATTTAAATAAAATATTAAATCATTTATTTACCTTATGCCAAATTTTGCAGGAGCTAGATATATTATTCCAGAGCTCCTTTATAATTGGCATAATATTTGGACATATATTAATATATATAACTAATATATTTCCAATGCAAATATTTATGCATTAATTCCAAATGCCCAAAATAAATACCTATGAGCTCTTAAAAATATTGGTTTGATTTTTATCTCTGTCCAATATTTTCAGAGAGCAACATGAGCATTTTCTTGGACCTTTTTGGAGAAATTTTTATTTGGATCATTTTCAAAAATGATTCTGAGGGTTTCACAAATCCCCATTTCAAATTAAATGGAATTTTAAACATGATGCACACATTCTGATGCATGACTAGCTAGGGTGTGACAACTCACCCCCACTCAAAAGAATCTCGTCCCGAGATTTGGGTTCCTCCGGGAAGAAGGCGGGATACTCAAGTCGAAGACGATCCTCCCTTTCCCAGGTTGCTTCATCCTCAGAATGGTGCGACCATTGTACTTTGAGAAACTTGATATTATGACGTCGGGTGGTACGTTCGGCCTGATCGAGGATACGAATGGGGTACTGTCGATATGTAAGATTATCTTGGAGATCAAGCGTTTCGTGGTCCACTCCACGGATAGGATCCGAGAAGCAACGCCTGAGTTGAGAAATGTGGAAGACATCGTGGACTCTGGAGAGGTGCGGAGGTAGTTCCAACTGGTAGGCAACTTCCCCTCGTTTGGCCAGAATGCAAAAAGTTCCAATGTAACGAGGAGCCAATTTGCCTTTGATACCGAAACGATGGGTTCCCTTCAGAGGGGTGACCCGAAGATAAGCCTTCTCGTCAACCTCGAAAGTCATAGCCTTATGTTTTCGGTCATATTGACTCTTTTGACGAGATTGGGCTGTTTTCAACTTTTCACGAACGATACGAACTTGTTCTTCTGCTTCCTGAATCATATCCGGGCCAAAGAATTGTCTTTCCCCGGTCTCTGACCAGTTAAGGGGTGTTCGACACCGTCGTCCATAGAGAACTTCAAAAGGGGCTTTACCCAAGCTAGATTGATAGCTGTTGTTGTAAGCGAATTCGGCAAATGGAAGGCACTTCTCCCAGTCCATTCCGAATGAGATAACAGAGGCTCGAAGCATGTCTTCTAGAATCTGGTTGA
>NW_021301999.1:0-1830 GCF_002162155.2 Triticum dicoccoides
TGTCGAGGACGAAGACGACAGAGGAGGGAGGCGGGCTGGGCCGCCTGCTGGTTGGGCCGGCCAGCTGGCTGGGCTGCACAGGGAGGAGCCCAGGTAAGCTTCTCCCTTTATTTATTTTCCTTTTCTAATTTCTGACATTTGTTTTGATTTAAATAAAATATTAAATCATTTATTTACCTTATGCCAAATTTTGCAGGAGCTAGATATATTATTCCAGAGCTCCTTTATAATTGGCATAATATTTGGACATATATTAATATATATAACTAATATATTTCCAATGCAAATATTTATGCATTAATTCCAAATGCCCAAAATAAATACCTATGAGCTCTTAAAAATATTGGTTTGATTTTTATCTCTGTCCAATATTTTCAGAGAGCAACATGAGCATTTTCTTGGACCTTTTTGGAGAAATTTTTATTTGGATCATTTTCAAAAATGATTCTGAGGGTTTCACAAATCCCCATTTCAAATTAAATGGAATTTTAAACATGATGCACACATTCTGATGCATGACTAGCTAGGGTGTGACAACTCACCCCCACTCAAAAGAATCTCGTCCCGAGATTTGGGTTCCTCCGGGAAGAAGGCGGGATACTCAAGTCGAAGACGATCCTCCCTTTCCCAGGTTGCTTCATCCTCAGAATGGTGCGACCATTGTACTTTGAGAAACTTGATATTATGACGTCGGGTGGTACGTTCGGCCTGATCGAGGATACGAATGGGGTACTCTCGATATGTAAGATTATCTTGGAGATCAAGCGTTTTGGGGTCCACTCCACGGATAGGATCCGAGAAGCAACGCCTGAGTTGAGAAACGTGGAAGACATCGTGGACTCTGGAGAGGTGCGGAGGTAGTTCCAACTGGCAGGCAACTTCTCCTTGTTTGGCGAGAATGCGAAAAGGTCCAATGTAACGAGGAGCCAATTTGCCTTTGATACCGAAACGATGGGTTCCCTTCAGAGGGGTGACCCGAAGATAAGCCTTCTCGTCAACCTCGAAAGTCATAGCCTTATGTTTTCGGTCATATTGACTCTTTTGACGAGATTGGGCTGTTTTCAACTTTTCACGAACGATACGAACTTGTTCTTCTGCTTCCTGAATCATATCCGGGCCAAAGAATTGTCTTTCCCCAGTCTCTGACCAGTTAAGGGGTGTTCGACACCGTCGTCCATAGAGAACTTCAAAAGGGGCTTTACCCAAGCTAGATTGATAGCTGTTGTTGTAAGCGAATTCGGCAAATGGAAGGCACTTCTCCCAGTCCATTCCGAATGAGATAACAGAGGCTCGAAGCATGTCTTCTAGAATCTGGTTGACGCGTTCCACTTGACCACTCGACTGAGGGTGGAAGGCGGTGCTAAAGGAGAGACGGGTTCCCATAGCATTTTGGAAGCTTTCCCAAAATCAAGAGGTGAAAAGACTTCCTCGATCCGAGTTAATTTCCAAAGGAACACCATGGAGGGACACTATTCGGGAGATGTATAAGTCTGCCAGCTGGCTAGCGGTTATACTCTCACGAACAGGTAAGAAATGGGCTACTTTGGAAAGACGATCGACCCCGACGAAAATAGCATTATTCCCTCTCTTGGTCCTGGGAAAACCGGTAATGAAATCCATACCAATTTTATCCCATTTCCATTCAGGAATAGCTAAGGGTTGAAGGGTGCCAGCAGGCCGTTGATGCTCTGCTTTTACACGACGACAGACGTCGCAATTAGCAATATACTGAGCAATTTCTCTCTTCATCCTAGTCCACCAGAACCTCTGGCGTAGGTCCTGATACATCTTAGTGCTACCGGGATGAATGGTGAGAGGAGATTCATGAGC
>NW_021302000.1:0-1512 GCF_002162155.2 Triticum dicoccoides
GCCGTTCGTGCTTCCCCGAGCTCGCTGACCCTCCCTGCATGATCCCCGTGAGCCCCTGATTCGTTTCCCCCTAACCCCATGTTCGATTTCGAGCTCTAGCCGCCCCTCTACCGGAGCCGAGACGCTCCGCCGCACGGGCTCGTCGCCGGCGAAGCCCCGGTGACCATTTGGTCACGGGCGTGCACCCGTTGTGCTTGCCGCGACCCGTAGAGCCCCTCCAGCGCCTCAGCTCCCTCGCCTGCGAGCAGCAGCGCCGATCCCGACCGCACCCGAACTCCGGCCGCCGCTCACGAGCTCGCCGTCGTCGGTACCGGCCACCACAGGCACGGCCACCACCACCGTTCGACGCGCGGGAGCAAGGGCTCTCCAACGAGCCCAAGCACGGCCTCGCCCGTGCCCTGCAGCGCGTTTCCGTATCGCGCCGCCGTCTCGGGCCTCGCCGGCGTCATGTCGCCGGTGGGTTTGACCTGTTTGACCTGGGGTTTGACCCCCCCAGAGTCACTGACGCGTGGGCCCCGTCGGCCAGGTTGTTAGATTAGCGCTAATCACTGTTAGTTAACCCCCCTGACACTGACCAGTGGGCCCCAGCGCCACTAATTCCTAATTAGGATTAATCTAACCTCTGTTAACCCCCCTGTCACTGACGTGTGGACCCCACACGTCAGGTTTGACCCCAGCCAGCCGCAGTTGACCACTGACGTCATGCTGACGTCATGCTGACGCAATATATATATTTCTAGATTTAATTTAAATCAGGAAATTCCAGAATATAATTTAAACTTCAAAAATTCATAACTTTTATTCTGTAACTCCAAATCAGACAAATTATATATGAAAAATGATCAGAAAAATCCAATCTATCCATCTGTACTATTTTCATGCATGACTAAACAAGTTAACTTGATGTTTAATGCAGAACAAGGAAAAGCACTTTAAAAGGCCATGTTTGAGTTTGAAATTTGAATCTTTGATTCAAATTTGTTCAAACCCTTCTGGTTTTAGTTGCATTAGCCCAACACACTCATATTGCCATGTTTCATGCATGCATCATATTGTTGCACATTGTTTGGTGATGGTTGTGTATCGGTGTCCTTTGCGACAGGTTCTGCCTCCGAGGAGTACCGTGATTACCCTAACGAAGAACCGTATCGGTGCATCGAACCATCAGGCAAGCAACCAACCATTTGATCATATCGATACAATCCCATGTTCTCGCTCCTGCTCTCTTTTACTGCATTAAGACAACGCGTTTCAAACTGCTGTGTGCTACGGTAGTTGAACCCATTTCCTCTGCATGACCTGTCATTGCCACAGTAACTAGATGAAACCCACTAGCATGTGTAGGAGTTGATTGAGCCATATGTATGTGTTGTTCCTACCTTGCTATGCCTGCTATGCTTAGAGTCGTGTCAGGTCTGGTTCATCTGGGTGATGGGCTAGAGTGAAATGATTATGTCGGTAATGAGAGTGGTGTGGTGAACACGATTTGGTAAAGGTATCGATGAGAGGCCA
>NW_021302001.1:0-1274 GCF_002162155.2 Triticum dicoccoides
ATGCTAATGTACAATGAGGCCATTAGTAACCAAGGACTAGTGGAGTTCTCTACATGGAAGACAATTTAGTTGGAGTAATATGCAACAAGATCCTCTTTTGGTTTAACTTGATTGGTTCTTTACCTCTACATCTTGGATGACCACTTTCCCCAATAATATTGTGCTTCCACTAGCTAAACCTATCTTTAATCATTTGCCTTGTGTGAATAAAATTGGTACTGCTATTCCCAAAGCAAGAGTTTTCATTTTTGAAAATTACTGGTTGCAACATTCTGACTTCAAACAAGTGGTACCTAATGCTTGGAATATTCCTGTGGGTAACTTGGATGCAGCCAGGTGCTTAAATGCGAAATTCAAAAATATCAGGAGGGCCTTGAAACTCTGGGCTAGATCTCTCTCTTGACTTAAAACTTAGATTGCTAAAATTAATGAGGTGATCTTCCTTTGCGACATCTTTGAAGATTTAAGAGAGCTGGATATTAATGCATGGAACTGCAGGATAATTCTTAAAGAGCATCTGTTAATTCTGTTGAGAAACTAGAAAATTTACCGGAAGCATAGGGAAAAATTAAGGGGTAAATTTTGGAGATGAAAACACCAAATTCTTCCACAACAAAGCCTCAATTAATTATGGGCATAATCACATTGTTGTTCTCCAGAATGATGACGAAGTGGACATTTCTGACCATGCAGGAAAAGTTGCAATCTTGTGTGGAACTTATAAGAAAAGAATGGGGACTTCTCAAAAATCCACCATGCATTTTGATGTGAAATTTCTATATGGACAGAAACCAGATGCTTCAATCTTTGAGAATTTTGAGTTACCTTTCACAGAGGAAGTGGTCAATGAAGTGGTTAAAGAGCTTCCATTGGACAAATCTCCAGGTAGAGATGGTTTTAACAATGAATTCTTTAAATCATGTTGGGATACTATAAAAGGGGATGTTCTTAAGTTAATTGCTGATTTTCATGCAGGACAACTTACCCTTGAGAGTATAAATACATCATACATCACTCTTATTCACAGAACTAGCACACCTCTGACAGCAAATGAGTTTAGGCAAATTTCTCTCCTCAACTGTTGTCTCAAGCTCATCACTAAATTGTTGGCAAATAGGCTGCAGAAAGTAATCCTCCAACTGGTGCACATCAACCAGTATGGTTTTCTTAAAGAAAGATCCATCCATGACTTCTTGGGATGGGCTTATGAATATCTACATCAGTGCCAGAAGTCCAAATAAGAGACTATAGTGCTAAAGCTTGATTTTGAAAAG
>NW_021302002.1:0-1428 GCF_002162155.2 Triticum dicoccoides
ATGTGTGGGGAAACAAGAGATAGGGTTGATTTCGGACTCCTCCACCAAGGGCCACGAAATTCCCCCCTCTTCCTCCATATATACAGCCCTTAGGGCATCGTTTAGACTTTGGGTTTTGTTTAGATTAAAAGTTCGCCATAGCTGCAACTTCGCGTACTTCGTTTGTGTTCAACGACCAGACAAAGGCGTCACAGAACCCCACCTTGATCAATAAAGCTTTCATCTTATATTCGCAATATCCAGATTGCAATCTTAGTTTCTTGCTTGTTCTTCGTTTGCTCGCAGGAAACAGACCCTCGTGGTCAGGTTGATCGTGCTCCGGCGTGGTCAATAACCTCTCGGAGTTGGTTTAGCGATTGCTAAGGCGCGACGTCCTCGCACGTTCGTAGTCGGATCGTCAAAGTCGACGTCCACCAAAGCGAAATCCACCATCTCATCGAAAGACGGGACACCTTTGCCTCTATCAGTACATCACGTATGTGTGTTGATTGTAGAGGCATTAATAATATTACTATTCGTTATCGTCATCCTATTCCTAGGCTAGATGATATGCTTGATGAATTGAGTGGCTCTACAATATTCTCCAAAGTTGATTTGCGTAGTGGATACCATCAAATTCGTATGAAATTGGGAGATGAATGGAAAACAGCATTCAAAACTAAGTTTGGATTATATGAGTGGTTAGTCATGCCTTTTGGGTTAACTAATGCACCTAGTACTTTCATGAGATTAATGAACGAAGTTTTACGTGCTTTCATTGGACGATTTGTGGTAGTTTACTTTGATGACATATTGATTTATAGCAGATCTTTGGAAGAACATTTGAAACATTTACGTGCTGTTTTTATTGCTCTACGTGATGCACGTTTGTTTGGTAACCTTGGGAAGTGCACCTTTTGCACCGACCGAGTATCTTTTCTTGGCTATGTTGTTACTCCACAGGGAATTGAAGTTGATAAAGCCAAGATTGAAGCTATTGAGAGTTGGCCGATGATGAGGACATGACTACCTTGGATATGACCAAAAATATTGCATATATGCATATTTGTCAGGTGATTTCTAGTGCAAACTATTCAATAATCTATTTATGTTATCCAGAACAAAAATACTTCACACACTTTTGTGTTTTGTCTAATTGCAGGTGTATGGGACATTTGTACAATCCACATATGAAGATAAGGAAGAAAGAGATGTTTATTTGCTGTCCAAAAAGTTCTCTCACGTCACTTTTGGCCCAAGAGAAGATAGAGTCCAAGTCTCTCACGTTCTGGATTCAGATTCGGACTGCATAGACATACCTGACTCAAAACGCACACAAGTTTTTCATACGGACTCCGAATTGGGTGATTCTTTTTTTGTTGGAAACTAGATTTCGTGCACTTTCCAACCCAATTGAAATCACCTTCAAATTCGTCCGGAGCGTTGAGT
>NW_021302003.1:0-2086 GCF_002162155.2 Triticum dicoccoides
ACGGACGCCAAGATGAGCACTTGACACCACTGCCACTTTGTCTGAGCGTAACGCGAGTCGAGGCGGACGTCGTCGCGGTAGGGACGATGGACGCCGAGACGAGCACGTGACACCAGTGCCATCCCGTCTTAGCGTAACGCGAGTCGAGGCAGACGTCGTCGCGGTAGCGATGATGGACGCCAAGACGAGCACGTGACACCAGTGCCACCCTATCTTAGCGTAACGCGAGTCGAGGCGGACGTCGTCGCGGTAGCGACGACGGACACCGAGACGAGCACGTGACACTAGTGCCATCCTGTCTTAGCGTAACGTGAGTCGAGGCGGACGTCGTCGCGGTAGCGACGACGGACACCGAGACGAGCACATGACACCAGTTCCACCCTGTCTTAACGTAACGCGAGTCGAGGCGGTCGTCGTCGCGGTAGCGATGACAGATACCGAGACGAGCACGTGACACCACTGCCTCCCTGTCTTAGCGTAACGCGAGTCGAGGCGGACGTCGTCGCGGTAGTGACGACGGACGCCGAGACGAGCACGTGACACCAATGCCACCCTATCTTAGCATAACGCGAGTCGAGGCGGACGTCGTCGCGGTAGCGATGACAGACGCCGAGACGAGCATGTGAGACCAACGCCACCCTGTCTTAGTGTACCGACGATGGCCGCCGAGACGAGCACGTGACACCAATGCCACCCTGTCTTAGCGTAACGCGAGTCGAGGCGGACGTCGTCGCGGTATGGACGATGGACGCGGAGACGAGCTGGTGACACCATCGCCTCGTTGTCTTAGCGTAAAGTGAGTCGAGGCGGACGTCGTCGTGGTAGCGACGACGGACACCGAGACGAGCAGGTGACACCAGCGCCACCCTGTCTTAGCGTAACACGAGTCGAGGCGGACGTCGTCGCGGTAGCGACGACGGACACCGAGACGAGCACGTGACACCATTGCCACCCTGTCTTAGCTTAACGCGAGTCGAGGAGGACGTCGTCACGGTAGCGACGACGGACACCGAGACGAGCACGTGACACTATTGCCACCCTGTCTTAGCGTAACGCGAGTCGAGGCGTACGTTGTCGCGGTAGCGACGACGGACGCCGAGACGAGCACGTGACACCAATGCCTCCCTGTCTTAGCGTAACGCGAGTTGAGGCGGACGTCGTCGCGGTAGCGACGACGGACGCCGAGACGAGCACGTGACACCAATGCCACCCTGTCTTAGCGTAACGCGAGTCGAGGCGGACGTCGTCGCGGTAGCGACGACGGACGCCAAGATGAGCATGTGACACCACTGCCACTCTGTCTGAGCGTAACGCGAGTCGAGGCGGACGTCATCGCGGTAGGGACGATGGACGCCGAGACGAGCACGCGACACCACTGCCACCCAGTCTTCGCGTAACGTGAGTTGAGGCGGACGTCGTCGCCGTAGCGACGACGGACGCAGAGACGAGCACGTGACACAAGTGCCGCCCTGTCTTAGCGTAACGTGAGTCGAGGCGGATGTCGTCGCGGTAGGGACGACGGACGCCGAGACGAGCACGTGACACCAGTGCCACCCTGTCTTAGCGTAACACAAGTTGAGGCGGACGTCGTCGCGGTAGCGACGACTGACGCCGAGACGAGCACGTGACACCAGTGCCGTCCTGTCTTAGCGTAACGCGAGTCGAGGCAGACGTCGTCGCGGTAGCGATGACGGACGCCGAGACGAGCACGTGACACCAGTGCCACCCTGTCTAAGCGTAACGCGAGTCGAGGCGGACGTCGTCGCGGTAGCGACAACGGACACCGAGACGAGCACATGACACCACTGCCTTCCTGTCTTAGCGTAACGCGAGTCGAGGCAGACATCGTCGCGGTAGCGACGACGGACCGCGAGACGAGCACGTGACACCAGTGCCACCCTGTCTTAGCGTAACGCGAGTCGAGGCGGATGTCATCGCGGTAGCAACGACGGACGCCGAGACGAGCACGTGAGACCAGTGCCACCTTGTGTTAGCGTAACGCGAGTCGAGGCGGACGTCGTCGCGGTAGCAACGACGGACGCCGAGACCAGCAGGTGACACCAATGCCGCCCTGTCTTAGTGTAAC
>NW_021302003.1:2633-3842 GCF_002162155.2 Triticum dicoccoides
ACGAGCACGTGACACAAGTGCCGCCCTGCCTTAGCGTAACGTGAGTCGAGGCGGATGTCGTCGCGGTAGCGACGACGGACGCCGAGACGAGCACGTGACACCAGTGCCACCCTGTCTTAGCGTAACACGAGTTGAGGCGGACGTCGTCGCTGTAGCGACGACTGACACCGAGACGAGCACGTGACACCAGTGCCATCCTGTCTTAGCGTAACACGAGTTGAGGCGGACGTCGTCGCGGTAGCGATGACTGACGCCGAGACGAGCACGTGACACCAGTGCCATCCTGTCTTAGCGTAACGCGAGTCGAGGCAGACGTCGTCGCGGTAGCGACGACGGACGCCGAGACGAGCACGTGACACCAGTGCCACCCTGCCTGAGCGTAACGCGAGTCGAGGCGGACGTCGTCGTGGTAGCGACAATGGACACCGAGACGAGCACATGACACCACTGCCTTCCTGTCTTAGCGTAACGCGAGTCGAGGCGGACATCGTCGCGGTAGCGACGACGGACGCCAAGACGAGCACGTGACACCAGTGCCACCCTGTCTTAGCGTAACGCGAGTCGAGGCGGATGTCGTCGCGGTAGCAACGACGGACGCCGAGACGAGCACGTGAGACCAATTCCACACTGTCTTAGTGTAGCGACGACGGACGCCAAGACGAGCACGTGACACCAGTGCCACCCAGTGTTAGCGTAACGCGAGTCGAGGCGGACGTCGTCGCGGTAGCAACGACGGACGCCGAGACCAGCACGTGACACCACTGCCGCCCTGTCTTAGCGTAACACGAGTCGTGGCGGACGTCGTCGCGGTAGCGACCACGGACGCCGAGACGAGCATGTGACACCAGTGCCACCCTGTCTTAGTATAACGCGAGTTGAGGCGAACGTCGTCGCGGTAGCGACGACGGACGCCGAGACGAGCACGTGACACCAATGCCACCCTGTCTTAGCGTAACGCGAGTCGAGGCGGACGTCGTCGCGGTAGGGACGATGGACGCCGAGACGAGCACGTGACACCACTGCTACCTTGTCTTCGCATAATGCGAGTTGAGGCGGATGTCGTCGCCGTAGCGATGACGGACGCAGAGACGAGCACGTGACACAAGTGCCGCCCTGTCTTAGCGTAACATGAGTCGAGGCGGATGTCGTCGCGGTAGCAACGACGGACGCCGAGACGAGCACGTGACATCAGTGCCACCCTGTCTTAGC
>NW_021302004.1:0-1319 GCF_002162155.2 Triticum dicoccoides
GTGGGGGCACGCTGAGTGCACCCACTGGGTGTAGTCCCCGAGACTACGGTCGAATGTTTGTATTCGGCTGTAGTCTTAGAAACGTGTGCTTTTCCCTTTTCACTCGGAAGTGAATTATTTTTGACATTTAGTCGATTGGTTCTTCGCAGAACTCTTGTGATCTTGTGGCTCGCTACTCAGAGCTGGAACAGAAGCATACTCAAGTCGAGCTGAGCTTGAAGCTGGTTCAAGAGAAGCTGACAAAGGCAAAGGAGGAGACCGAAGGTATGTTTGGTGAGACCCTGACGACTGCTTTTCCCCTTGCTTGTTTCAGCATCTGATCTTGCTGTGGCTTGCAGGTAAGGTAAGGGAGGCCCAGCAGAAGAAAGACCTTGAGCTAGCTGAGAAGATCAAGCTTGCTGACGAGAAGTTAGCTTCAGTCACCAAGCTCGAACAAGACAATACTAATCTGAAAACTGCTCTTGGGATTGCCAACAAGGAGGTCAGTCGACTGAGAACTGACAAAGCTGCCTTGACCGACCAAGTCAGCAAATTGACTGAGAAGAAAACTGAACTGGAGGCCTTCCTGAGTGGCCTTGCCAAGAAGCTGTTTCTTATGCTTGAAGGTAAACCTCCATGTTTGGCAAATATTTCCAATTGTGGCTTTTTCCATTCGACTATCCCCTTGACTCAGTGATCACTCTTGCAGAATTTTGTCAAAACTTCGAAGAGGAAACCAGCCGACTGGAGCCAAACCTTGACCCCGTCAATTCTCCGGTGAACGACGAAGTTGCCATGGATGTTTTCCGACTGGAGTCTCGTGTTGCAGCTGTCGTGGACTATCTCGCAAGGCTGAAGGTCGCCACATCTCGCATCGAATCGACGCTCTGGCCTGAGGAGACACTTCAGAATGACCTTGAGTCGCTGATGGCCCGCTTGAACACGATCCCTGGTCGAGTGCAGGAGTGGAAGAAGTCCTCGGCTCGGTGTGGTGCAGATGTCGCTCTGTGTCTGGCCCGAGTCCACTGCAAAGATGCACGAGAGGAGAAGCTGGCGGCCCTTCGGGTGGCCAATACCAAGAAGCACGACTTCAGGTCCTTTATGGAGACTTTCCTTGCAGCTGCCACTCGGATTGCCGACGGAATTGACCTTGATGAATTTGTTGCACCTTCCAGCCCTCCACAGGAGGGGTAAAAAACTTCTTCTGGCTCGACTCTTTAAATTTGCCTCGGTATGCCGAGTGGAATTGTAACCGACAAACTTTAACAGGCTTGACGCCTGAGCACTTTCGGTTCCTTTAGATATCGATTCGAACTTGAATTTGGCGCTTGAATATGATT
>NW_021302005.1:0-2388 GCF_002162155.2 Triticum dicoccoides
CCATGTTATTTTGAGAAGACATAATTTCTTAGTTAGTATGCTTGAAGTATTATCATTTTTATGTCAGTACGAACTTTTGTCTTGAATCTTTCGGATCTGAATATTCATACCACAATTAAGAAGAATTACATTGAAATTATGCCAAGTAGCACTCTGCATCAAAAAAATTATCATTTACCTACTCGAGGACGAGCAGGAATTAAGCTTGGGGACCATGCTATATTATCTACTATTTTGGACATTATTGGGCTTTATTGTCCACTTTTATATTATTTCTGGGACTAATCTATTAACCGGAGGCCCAACCCAAAATTGCTTTTTTTTTGCATATTTCAGAGTTTCGCAGAAAAGTAATATCAAACGGAGTCCAAACGGAATAAACCTTCGGGAACGTGATTTTCTCACCGAATATGATCCAGGAGACTTGGACCCTACGTTAAGAAAGAAAGGAGGAAGCCACGAGGTAGGGGGGCGCGCCCACCCCCCCAAGGGCGCGCCCTCCACCCTCGTGGGCCCCCTGTTGCTCCACCGACGTACTCCTTCCTCCTATATATACCTACGTACCCTCAAACGATCAGATACGGAGCCAAAAACCTAATTCCACCGCCGAAACCTTTTGTACCCACTAGATCCCATCTTGGGACCAGTTCCGGAGCTCCGCCAGAGGGGGCATCCATCACGGGGGGCTTCTACATCAACACCATAGCCTCTCCGATAAAGTGTGAGTAGTTTACTTTAGACCTTTGGGTCCATAGTTAGAAGCTAGATGGCTTCTTCTCTCTTTTTGGATCTCAATACAATGTTCTCCCCCTCTCTCCTGGAGATCTATTCGATGTAATCTTCTTTTTGCGGTGTGTTTGTTGAGACCGATGAATTGTGGGTTTATGATCAAGATTATCTATGAACAATATTGGAATCTTCTCTGAATTCTTTTATGTATGATTGGTTATCTTTGCAAGTCTCTTCGAATTATCGGTTTGGTTTGGCCTACTAGATTGATCTTTCTTGCAATGGGAGAAGTGCTTAGCTTTGGGTTCAATCTTGCGGTGTCCTTTCACAGTGACAGTATGGGCAGCAAGGCACGTATTGTATTGTTGCCATCAAGGATAACAAGATGGGGTTTTTATCATATTGCATGAATTTATCCCTCTACATCATGTCATCTTGCTTAAAGCGTTACTCTGTTTTTATGAACTTAATACTCTATATGCATGTTGGATAGCGGTCGATGAGTGGAGTAATAGTAGTAGATGTAGGCAGGAGTCGGTCTACTTGTCTCGGACGTGATGCCTATATACATGATCATACCTAGAAATTCTCATAACTATGCTCAATTCTGTCAATTGCTCGACAGTAATTCGTTCACCCACCGTAAAATACTTATGCTCTTGAGAAGCCACTAGTGAAACCTATGGCCCCCGGGTCTATCTTCATCATATTAATCTTCCAATACTTAGTTATTTCCTTTGCTTTTTACTTTGCTTTTATTTTACTTTGCATCTTTATCACAAAAATACCAAAAATATTATCCTATCATATCTATCAGATCTCACTCTTGTAAGTGACCGTGAAGGGATTGACAACCCCTTATCGTGTTGGTTCCGAGGAGTTATTTGCTTTTTGTAGGTACGAGGGACTCACGCGTAGCCTCCTACTAGATTGATACCTTGGTTCTCAAAAACTGAGGGAAATACTTATGCTACTTTGCTGCATCACCCTTTCCTCTTCAAGGAAATCCAACGCAGTGCTCAAGAGGTAGCAGACGACGGCGAGGCCTAGGAAGGGGAAGACACGGCAGTGCATGCCCACATGGAGAGGAGTACGAGGGTTCACTGGTTCGGCTGCGGTGTGAGGTTGTCGTCGCCATAGAATAATAGGGGGTGTGGGTGAGTAGAGGGATGACCTGGACAGCGGTGGGATTAGTAGGGGGCGGTGAGGCCTCCGTGACATCACGGCCAGCCACGGGAGGCACGAGCACGCGACACGACCGGCGCTGGTTTGGGCGGCTGGAGCAAGAAGACCAGACGTTGAAGAAGCACTACTGTCGTTGGATGAACATCGTACGGTAACTGGAGCTAGAATCGTTCATATTGACTAAGTTGACAAAGCCCTTCGTCCCCGTCAACTTGGTAGGCCCACAAGTCAGCCTCCCACTATGCTGGGTTCTAGCTGGCAGGGGGAGTATTCATTTTTTGTGCGTAATAAGGAGGCACTTCCTTGCGTGCGAAGATAGTTGGTGGGTCCGACCTGTCAGCGGGGGGCACTTTTTTTTCACGAAATACAGAGGCCCTTCCGGTGGGTCCCAGATGTCAGGAGGAGGAATCAAAGACTTGAGAAGGCGTACAGAACAAGCTAGTGTACCAGTAAAGAGACATTGCTGAGTTTTAG
>NW_021302006.1:0-1268 GCF_002162155.2 Triticum dicoccoides
GAGTGTTTAGGCAGGCCGTGGCCGACACCCACGTTGGGCTTCCGCTTGAAGGTTGCCGAGTACATGTCGTGTAAACGGCGGTAAGTGGTGAGAGCGTGTGTGAAGAAGTACACCCCTGCAGGGTTAACATCATCTATTCGAATAGCCGTGTCCGCGGAAAAGGACTTTTGGGTTGCTTATATCAGTTCATAGACAAGTGAAAGTGGATACTCTAAAATACGCAAGATAAGCGTGAGTGCTATGGATGGCGTTCTCGTAGGGAGACGGGAGCGGATCCATAGTGGTGTATTGATATGGTGAATATGTGGACTCGTGTGCGCCACCTCAAAAGAGTCGCTTGCAGTCATAGTTTAGGATAGCCACCGAGTCAAAGCTGGCTTGCTGCAGTTAAACCCCACCATCCCTTTGTTGATAATGATGCATATGTAGATAGTTCTGATGTAAGTCTTGCTGGGTACATTTGTACTCATGTTTGCCTATTTTATGTTTTTGCAGAGAGACTTCAGTCTCACTAGTATTTCCGCGTGGTCTTCAACGTTTAGCTTGTTACCTCAGCTACGATCTTGTGCCTCGGCAGGATTTGGTAGATAGTCAGGCTTCTCAGCCTTTTTCATTTATAGATGTCTGTACTCAGACATGATAGCTTCCGCTTGTGCTTGATTTGTATGCTCTGAATGTTGGGTCATGAGACCCATGTTTGTAATATCTCGCTCCTCGGAGCCTATTGAATAGATTACTTGAGTCATAGAGTCATGTTGTGTTGCCATGTTGTATTTGCACATATCGAGCATATTGTGTGTATGTTATTGAAATGCTTGGTATGTGTGGGATCTGACCATCTAGTTGTTTATCTTTAGTAGCCTCTCTTACGGGGAAATGTCTCCTAGTGTTTCCACCGAGCCATGGTAGCTTGCTACTGCTCCGGAACACTTAGGCTGGCCGGCATGTGTCCTTCTTCGTTCCTGTGTCTGTCCCTTCGGGGAAATGTCACGCGGTGAATACCGGAGTCCTGTTAGCCGCTACAGCCCGGTTCACCGGAGTCCTGCTAGCCCAGTGCTACAGCCTGGATTCACTCGCTGATGACCGACACGTTCGATGCTGGGTCATGGATGCCTGTCCCTGTAAGTCTGTGCCGCTTTGGGTTTACGACTAGCCATGTCAGCCCGGGCTCCTTATCATATGGATGCTAGCGACACTGTCATATACGTGTGCCAAAAGGCGCAAACGGTCCCGGGCAAAGGTAAGGCGACACCCGTGGGAATACCGTG
>NW_021302007.1:0-785 GCF_002162155.2 Triticum dicoccoides
AAGGAGAGGCCGTGATGATGGTTCCATGGCCCTGGATTAAAGCCAGTCATCCGGTCAGGGGGCATGGGTGTTTCCGGTTGGGACCGAGAGGGGGGCACCCCTTAGAGCGCGCGTATATAAATTTGATCCCATGCTATTCGAGATTGTGATCTCCCCGTCTCAAAAGTTTTTCTTGGACGATGTCTAGGGTGATTCCTAGCATCGAGAGGTAGGATGGGTGTGTACTGGTTAGCTGTGTTTTCTTCCGAAATACCGTAAACGGAACTAGTCCTTCGTGACTACGAAAATCCGTTGGCTGTGGGAAAAATTTTGTACAAACTCTGCAGAGTCATATATTCCTCCAAATCATCTATTCCCTGTCCCAGGTCGATATTATCTTATCCTAATCAAATGTCAGTTTTGATGGCAGAGACTCCGGTAATTCGCTTGAGTGTTAACTCCGGTTAGATGATTATCCCTGTGGATGGACTAACCCATTTATTCTTATGAATTAAATGTTTATTATGAGTATTATTTACCTGTGAATAAAAGCCCTTTCTGTGATGTCGCCCCGACGTCCGACTGTGGCATTTCTTTTAAAGCCCTTTCTGTGATGTCGCCCCGACGTCCGACTGTGGCATTTCTTTTCAAGCCCTTTCTGTGATGTCGCCCCGACGTCCGACTGTGGCATTTCTTTTAAAGCCCTTTCTGTGATGTCGCCCCGACGTCCGACTGTGGCATTTCTTTTCAAGCCCTTTCCGTGATGTCGCCCGACGTCCGACTGTGGCATTTCTTTTCAAGCCCTT
>NW_021302008.1:0-1320 GCF_002162155.2 Triticum dicoccoides
GATCCTTTTGTTGCATACTTACACATTGCTTATGTATTGTCTGTTGTTTGGCTTGTGCATAGAGATGCCGTCGTATGTCGTGTACAAGGGTAAGGTTCCCGGAGTCTACGATGACTGGGAGGAGTGTCGGAGACAGGTTCACCGTTTCAGCGGTAACAGTTACAAAGGGTACACCACTAGGGCGGAGGCCGAATCTAGATACGCCCGCTATCTAGCGGGAGAGAGGAGGGAGCGTTGGAGGAACCGGATGAAGACCAGTTTGATCGCGATGATGCTCATCGTGATGACCACAGCTCTCTTCTATGTGATGGTAGTTTAGATGATCGATATCGACTTGTAATGTGAAGGCAAACTCGATACTCGCGGTCTTGAGACTTGTAATGTTTTATCTTTGTCCGGTCTTTTGAATCCGGAGACTAATATGATGAATTGTATTCGAAGACTAATCTTATATTGTATTTGATGAATCTAATGTTGTTGTGTGCTGCTGTCTATATTCTATGCAATAATATATTTTGTAACCTGTGCAAAAATCAAAAAAGCAAAAAAATAAAACCTAATATTCATACTAATGGCGCACCACACAAGACACTAATGGCGCACTGTGATCATCACACTAATGGCGCATTAGCTGCTGGTGCGCCATTAGAATGCCAAAGCACATTTGTACATATGGTCCGTCGAGATCGCCATCGCCGCCCCGCTTGCTCCGGCCCCTCCCCGAGCTCGCCGACCAGCCCTACACGATCCCCGTGAGCTTCTAGTCGTTTGCCCCCGTTTCCCCCTTGTCTCCGCGATGTTTGCTAGTTCTAGTCGTCGTTTCGCCGATGACCGAAACCCGCCGCCGCCTGTGACCGCCGCCGATGTGCCTCCAATCACCTAGCGGCCCGGATGTCGTGCTCAGCTTCCTCCCCGCGCTGCGTAGAGCACGTAGGTGCCTCGCACGAGCCTCCCCGGCCACCGTAGCATCAACCCCGAGCTCGCCCGAGCTCCGGCGACCGCTAAGGTCGACGCCGGTGACGACTCCGGCCATCTCAGGCCCAGCCGCTGCCACTACTCGACGCGGACGAGCGTCCGCATCACGTAGACGCCCTCCGCCGGCCATTTGGTCGCCGGAGGAGGAAACCCGCACCTCTCCGCCATCCCTGGCCTTGCCGGCAACGAGCCCCGGGTCAACTCCGGCGAGTTTGACCCGGGTTGACCCAGTTGACTGTTGGGTAACGTAGTAATACTGTTGGGTAACGTAGTAATTTCAAAAAAAATCCTACGCACACGCAAGATCATGGTGATGGCATAGCAACGAGAGGGGAGAGTATTGTC
>NW_021302009.1:0-1574 GCF_002162155.2 Triticum dicoccoides
TTTTCCGTAACACTGTAAGTATTAGTAGTAAATCATGTGATTTGGCTGGGCTTAATTTAAATTCTTCAGTTATAGAGACCTTCATGTTAGAGTTAATTCTGGTATAGCTAATGGGTCACTTATGTCATGAATAGATCACTATAGAGATGCCATTAATTTGTATTAACGGATTCATTGGTTCACTTGCTCTGAGGTTCTGTAGTGTGGTGTATAAAGGAATGATGACTTGTTCTGATGCTGTCGTGTGTGTAAATGAGTGAAGAATTTGTTCCGATGTTCTGTAGTTCGGTATAAAAATGAGCAGTCTTGTTTTACCTACATCCTTGTTTTTGATTAATCCATGATCATGCATAAAGTTTTGTCAATGATTTTCTCCAAGTAGCATTCGAAGCCTTTTTCACTTGAGTGGGCATTGCGCACACTGTAATACCTTGATGTTCTGGTTGGATTGGAGGATTCTTTTCTGAATTTGGAGCAAGCTTTCATATAAACTATGTGTAGTGGTATCACAGAGGCACCATACAACACCATCCGCTGACAAAATTGTCATTTAAACCTATAAATTTTTATAGCTGCAATAAAGTAAAAATAATGTACTGTGATGGTGCATCATTTCCTGCAAACATCGGAGAGGAATTCCAGTTTAGCAGAATCATATTCAAATTATTTCTTCGTACTTCATACAATTCAATTGGTTACCGGATATCCCTTTCACGCTTAAAACGGGCCTGACCCCCTAAAGAAAACATGAAATAAATATCATCTTTATAATAATTAATCAGCAGACACCATGGCATTTAGGTGTGTTTTCCTTCACCGTTTATATTCATGTAAAGTACTCTGTAAGTACATCAAAGGTTATATTTTATGAATAGATATTTTTTGTGTTTTGTTTTACATTCCGAGTCAAACTATATAATATGTAATTGTGATGTGATATACTGACAACCAGTGTTATATGGAGATGTTGAAAAATTAGTTGAGTATGAAGTTTGATCTATACAATGCGTCATCCAGTAATAATTTTTAATTTCTTATTACTTCTATGTGGTGACCATGGATCAATCAAAAACAAGGATGCATGTAAAATAACATGTTTAGTAGACTACTCATTGGAACAAAGTCATCGCTCATTTATACACCACACTGTAGAACAAGTCATCGTTCATTTATACACCATACTGCAGAACATCAGAGCAAGTAAGCAATGCACCCATTAACAAAAATTAAGGGCATCTCTCTCGTGATTGCTTCATGACATAACTGACCCATTTGCTACACCAGAAGTAACTATAGTTCTCTATGACATGAAGATCTCAATAACTATAGAATTTGAACTTAATTCAACCAAATCACAAGATTTACTACTAAAACTTTCAGTGTTGGGGAAAATGAAATTAGAAAGAAAACTATATTGTAAGTCAAATACAATGCACCAGAAGCACCAGTTCTCTATAACTCTTATCTCTGAAATTGTAAGAAAGACACTAGCAACACACTAAATAATCAACTACAACCAAAATTATGCACTTATGTACTAAAAAAATACAGTAACCAGTCAATCGCAAAGTTCT
>NW_021302010.1:0-820 GCF_002162155.2 Triticum dicoccoides
TTTGGGCCCCAAACGAATTTCTACAGTTGTTGAACCCCAAGGCGCGCTTATGTGTTGGTCATCAACAGTCACAGATTTGGCCGATTCTGGCCCATTTCGTGGACTATTACTCACTGTTTTGGGGTCCCGGAGAGGTTTCCACGATTAACGGACCCCGGGGTGCGTTTACAATTCGGTCATCAACACTCGCGGTTTTGGCTGATTCTGACCCGTTTCATGGACTACTACTCACCGTTTTGGGGCCCCAAACCGGTTTCATAGTTGTTGAACCCCAAGGTGCGCTTACGTGTCCGTCATCAACACTCCTAGTTTTGGCCGATTCTGGCACGTTTCATGGACTATTACTCACTGTTTTGGGGTCCCGGAGTGATTTCCACGATTAACGAACCCTGGGGTGCGTTTACGTTTCGGTCATCAACACTTACGGTTTTGGCCGATTCTGACCCGTTTCGTGGACTATTACTCACCGGTTTTGGGCCGCAAAGCGATTTCCATAGTTGTTGAACCCCAAGGTGCGCTTACGTGTTGGTCATCAACACTCACAGTTTTGGCCGATTCTAGCCCGTTTCCTGGACTATTACTCACTGTTTTGGGGTCCCGGAGTGATTTACACGATTAATGAACCCTGGGGTGCGTTTATGTTTCGGTCATCAACACTCGCTGTTTTGGCAGATTCTGAGGCGTTTTGTGGACTATTACTCACCATTTTTGGGCCCCAGACAAATTTCCATAGTTGTTGAACCCCAAGGCACGCTTACGTGTAGGTCATCAACACTCACAGATTTGGCCGATTCTGGCCCGTTTCGTGGACTATTACTCA
>NW_021302010.1:6307-7227 GCF_002162155.2 Triticum dicoccoides
CCATGGTTCTTGAACCCCATGGTGCGCTTATGTGTCGATCATCAACAATCGCAGTTTGGGCCGATTTTGGCCCGTTTCTTGCACTATTACTTAGTTTTGGCGGTCCCGTAGTGATTTCCACGATTGACGAACTCCGTGGTGCGTTTACATGTCGGTCATCAACACACAATTTTGGTCGACTCTGGTCCGCTTCGTGCACTATTACTCACCCTTTTGGCGTCCCAGAGCGATTTCCATGATTGACAATTCCCGGGGTGCGTTTGCGTGTGTGTCCTCAATACTCACAGTTTTGGCCAATTCTGACGAGATTCGTGGACTATTACTCAACATTTAGGGGTCCCGAAGCGATTTCCATAGTTGTTGAACCCCAAAATGCGTTTAGGTGTCGGTCATGAACACTCACAGTTTTGGACGATTCTGGCCCGTTTCGTGGACTATTACTCACTGTTTTGGGGTCCTGGAGTGACTTGCACAATTAACAAACCCCGGGGTGCGTTTACGTGTCGATCATCAACACTCGCAGTTTCGGCCAATTCGGGCTCGTTTTGTGGCACTCTCAGTTTTGGCCGATTCTGGCCCGTTTCGTGGAGTATTACTCACTGTTCTGGGGTCCTGGAGTGATTTCCATGGTTAAATAACCGCCGTGTGCGTTTACGTGTCGGTCATCAACACTCGCATTTTGGGCCGATTGTGACCCGTTTCGTGGACTATTACTCACCGTTTTGGGGCGCCAAAGCGATTTCCATGGTTGTTGAACCCCAAGGTGCGCTTACATGTAGGTCATGAACAATCGCAGTTTGGGCCGATTTTGGCCCGTTTCTTGGACTATTACTTAGTTTCGGGGGTCCCGGAGTGATTTCCACGATTTACGAACCCCGTGGTGCGTTTATGTGCCGGTCATCAACACTCACAATTTTGGC
>NW_021302011.1:0-605 GCF_002162155.2 Triticum dicoccoides
CTATGGAAATCGCTTTGCGGCCCAAAACCGGTGAGTAATAGTCCACGAAACGGGTCAGAATCGGCCAAAACCGTAAGTGTTGATGACCGAAACGTAAACGCACCCCAGGGTTCGTTAATCGTGGAAATCACTCCGGGACCCCAAAACAGTGAGTAATAGTCCATGAAACGTGCCAGAATCGGCCAAAACTATGAGTGTTGATGACCGACACGTAAGCGCACCTTGGGGTTCAACAACTATGAAACCGGTTTGGGGCCCCAAAACGGTGAGTAGTAGTCCATGAAACGGGTCAGAATCAGCCAAAACCGCGAGTGTTGATGACCGAATTGTAAATGCACCCCAGGGTTCGTTAATCGTGGAAAAACCTCTCCGGGACCCCAAAACAGTGAGTAATAGTCCATGAAATGGGCCAGAATCGGCCAAATCTGTGAGTGTTGATGACCAACACATAAGCGCGCCTTGGGGTTCAACAACTGTAGAAATTCGTTTGGGGCCCAAAAACGGTGAGTAATAGTCCACAAAACGGGTCAGAATTGGCCAAAACCGCTAGTGTTGATGACCAAAACATGTACGCACACCAGGGTTCGTTAATCGTGGAAATCACT
>NW_021302012.1:0-1922 GCF_002162155.2 Triticum dicoccoides
GATAAAATTGGTATGGATTTCATTACCGGTTTTCCCAGGACCAAGAGAGGGAATAATGCTATCTTCGTCGTTGTCGATCGTCTTTCCAAAGTAGCCCATTTCCTACCTGTTCGTGAGAGTATAACCGCTAGTCAATTGGCAGACTTATACATCTCCCGGATAGTGTCTCTCCATGGTGTTCCTTTGGAAATTAACTCGGATCGAGGAAGTATTTTCACCTCTCGATTTTGGGAAAGTTTCCAAAATGCTATGGGAACCCGTCTCTCCTTTAGCACCGCTTTCCACCCTCAGTCGAGTGGTCAAGTGGAACGCGTCAACCAGATCCTAGAAGACATGCTTCGAGCCTCTGTTATCTCATTCGGAATGGATTGGGAGAAGTGCCTTCCATTTGCCGAATTCGCTTACAACAACAGCTATCAATCTAGCTTGGGTAAAGCCCCTTTTGAAGTCCTCTATGGACGACGGTGTCGAACACCCCTTAACTGGTCAGAGACCGGGGAAAGACAATTCTTTGGCCCGAATATGATTCAGGAAGCAGAAGAACAAGTTCGCATCATTCGTGAAAAGTTGAAAACAGCCCAATCTCGTCAAAAGAGTCAATATGACCGAAAACATAAGGCTATGACTTTCGAGGTTGACGAGAAGGCTTACCTTCGGGTTACCCCTCTGAAGGGAACCCATCGTTTCGGTATCAAAGGCAAATTGGCTCCTCGTTACATTGGACCTTTTCGCATTCTCGCTAAATGAGGAGAAGTTGCCTACCAGTTGGAACTACCTCCGCACCTCTCCAGAGTCCACGATGTCTTCCACGTTTCTCAACTCAGGCGTTGCTTCTCGGATCCTATCCGTGGAGTGGACCACGAAACGCTTGATCTCCAAGATAATCTTACATATCGAGAGTACCCCATTCGTATCCTCGATCAGGCCGAGCGTACCACTCGACGTCATAATATCAAGTTTCTCAAAGTACAATGGTCGCACCATTCTGAGGATGAAGCAACTTGGGAAAGGGAGGATCGTCTTCGACTTGAGTATCCCGCCTTCTTTCCGGAGGAACCCGAATCTCGGGACGAGATTCTTTTGAGTGGGGGTGAGTTGTCACACCCTAGTTAGCCATGCATTAGAGTGTTGCATCATGTTTACTCTTTCATCAGAAACCTGAAATGGGGATGACAGAACCCCCAGTCCCCTCTGAAACCAATTAGGGTTTACTAAAAACTTTTTCAATGAACCTGAAATGCCATTCTAAAATGCCCATCATTTTTGTCTTGGTTCAGAACCTCTGCCAAAAGTGATGCACATTTTCCTAGGCCATCTTAGGGTTTTTGAATTAAATCATAAATATTTGAATTTGGGCATTTAAAATTATATAAAATATTTAAATGCTCAAATATCTCCAAACTAAAATGTTTCATGTTGGAAATAATCCAACTATGGACCAGGAGTAGTTTGGTGATTTTAGGAGTTGCGTAAGTATTTTATTTAATTCAACAAAGTTGCAGAAGTATTAAAAAAACAGAAAACAGAAAGAAATGGAAAAAACTTACCTGGCGCCCAGCACCCGGCCCACCTGCCGGCCCAGCCCAGCGCCGCTCCAGCGAGCTGCTTGCTGGCCAGGCAGGCAGGCAGGTGCCCGACGGCGACCGCAGCGCACGCCACGCACCTGCTCGCCGCCTCGCCGCTCCCCTCGCCCGGTGACGTCGTGGATCAGCCTCCCTCGCTCCCCCGAACCCCCCAGAAACCCCCTCCTCTCTCCAGCTCCTCCCCCTCGCGCTCCCCCGCCATGACCGACGCCACCATCGATGTGCCGTCGTCGTAGCCGTGCTCCCCGCCGCCCGTGCGTCCTCTCATCGTGTCCAGGAGCTCCGCCGCTGTCCACTCCATCGAGCAAGCCGAGCCCCGAGCGCTTGCAACGCCCGAGT
>NW_021302013.1:0-1199 GCF_002162155.2 Triticum dicoccoides
AGTGTCTCAAAACTCTTCCTAGCTCAAACTGACAGGATGGGCACGAAATTTTTTCGACCAATTTTTTTTTTCGGCTGCCCGGACCCAAAAACTGGAAACGGGTCAAAAAAAACTTCCTATAATGGCACCTGTCTCAAAACACTCAGAAACACCTAAAAATAGGATAGCCAGAAATTTTTTCGAAAAATGCGTTTTCGAAAAATTTTGGGCCTAAACGGAGCGTGGCTACCCGACTCTTTTTTTTTTCCGAAACCTACTCCGGCAAGGAAACACGAATCGGAATCTAGATGGATCTCGAAAACAACCCTAATAAGCAAGGAACTCGGATTGGTGGTGGATATATGGTGGTGGTATATGGCAGCGGTGGTGGTAGCGGTGGTAGTATATGGATATGGATCGGTGGTGGTATATGGACACGGATTGGTGGTGGTATATGGATACGGATTTGGTGCGGTGGTGGTAGATGGCAGGGGCGATGATGATGGTGCGGCGGCGGCGTGACAACTTATGACCAGAACTCGAAACTCTAAAAGACTAGACTCTAAGACCAGCAACTAGACACGACGATGCAACCGCAAATTCAACAAAGCAAAACCCTAAAAAGATTATGCAAGGCTCAGATTGGTTCGGATATGATGAACTAACCCTAAATTTTTTTTTGTGGATTTTTCGTGGACTATAGGTATGAAGAGCAGACTCGATCTAAACTACTAAAAAACTGTAAAATCTCACCGAGCAACCTGGAAATCTGATACCACTTGATAGAGGCAAAGGTGTCCCGTCTTTCGATGAGATGGTGGATTTCGCTTTGGTGGAAGTCGACTTTGACGATCCGACTACGAACTTGCGAGGACGTCGCGCCTTAGCAATCGCTAAACCAACTCCGAGAGGTTATTGACCACGCCGGAGCACGATCAACCTGACCACGAGGGTCTGTTTCCTGCGAGCAAACGAAGAACAAGCAAGAAACTAAGATTGCAATCTGGATATTGCGAATATAAGATGAAAGCTTTATTGATCAAGGTGGGGTTCTGTGACGCCTTTGTCTGGTCGTTGAACACAAACGAAGTACGCGAAGTTGCAACTATGGCGAACTTTTAATCTAAACAAAACCCAAAGTCTAAACGATGCCCTAAGGGCTGTATATATGGAGGAAGAGGGGGGAATTTCGTGGCCCTTGGTGGAGGAGTCCGAAATCA
>NW_021302014.1:0-878 GCF_002162155.2 Triticum dicoccoides
TTTTTTTTTTTTCGACTGCCCGGACCCAAAAACTGGAAACGGGTCAAAAAAAACTTCCTATAATGGCACCTGTCTCAAAACACTCAGAAACACCTAAAAATAGGATAGCCAGAAAATTTTTCGAAAAATGCGTTTTCGAAAAATTTTGGGCCTAAACGGAGCGTGGCTACCCGACTCTTTTTTTTTTCCGAAACCTACTCCGGCAAGGAAACACGAATCGGAATCGAGATGGATCCCGAAAACAAACCTAATAAGCAAAGAACTCGGATTGGTGGTGGATATATGGTGGTGGTATATGGCAGCGGTGGTGGTAGCGGTGGTAGTATATGGATATGGATCGGTGGTGGTATATGGACACGGATTGGTGGTGGTATATGGATACGGATTCGGAGCGGTGGTGGTAGATGGCAGGGGCGATGATGATGGTGCGGCGGCGGCGTGACAACTTATTCCAACTAGAGGCTAAGGTGTCCCGTCTTTCGATGAGATGATGGATATCGCTTTGGTGGAAGTCGACTTTGACGATCCGACTACGAACGTGCGAGGACGTCGCGCCTTAGCAATCGCTAAACCAACTCCGAGAGGTTATTGACCACGCCGGAGCACGATCAACCTGACCACGAGGGTCTGTTTCCTGCGAGCAAACGAAGAACAAGCAAGAAACTGAGATTGCAATCTGGATATTGCGAATATAAGATGAAAGCTTTATTGATCAAGGTGGGGTTCTGTGACGCCTTTGTCTGGTCGTTGAACACAAACGAAGTACGCGAAGTTGCAGCTATGGCGAACTTTTAATCTAAACAAAACCCAAAGTCTAAACGATGCCCTAAGGGCTGTATATATGGAGGAAGAGGGGGGAATTTCGTGGCCCTTGGTGG
>NW_021302015.1:0-1523 GCF_002162155.2 Triticum dicoccoides
CAATATCCAGATTGCAATCTCAGTTTCTTGCTTGTTCTTCGTTTGCTCGCAGGAAACAGACCCTCGTGGTCAGGTTGATCGTGCTCCGGCGTGGTCAATAACCTCTCGGAGTTGGTTTAGCGATTGCTAAGGCGCGACGTCCTCGCACGTTCGTAGTCGGATCGTCAAAGTCGACTTCCACCAAAGCGATATCCATCATCTCATCGAAAGACGGGACACCTTTGCCTCTATCAAGTGGTATCAGATTTCCAGGTTGCTCGGTGAGATTTTACAGTTTTTCGTAGTTTAGATCGAGTCTGTTCTTCATACCTATAGTCCACGAAAAAGCCACAAAAAAAATTAGGGTTAGTTCATCATATCCGAACCAATCTGAGCCTTTGCATAATCTTTTTAGGGTTTTGCTTTGTTGAATTTGCGGTTGCATCGTCGGTCTAGTTGCTGGTTTTAGAGTCTAGTCTTTTAGAGTTTCGAGTTCTGGTCATAAGTTGTCACGCCGCCGCCGCACCATCATCATCGCCCCTGCCATCTACCACCACCGCTCTGAATCCGTATCCATATACCACCACCAATCCGTGTCCATATACCACCACCGATCCATATCCATATACTACCACCGCTACCACCACCGCTGCCATATACCACCACCATATATCCACCACCAATCCGAGTTCTTTGCTTATTAAGTTTGTTTTCGGGATCCATCTAGATTCCGATTCGTGTTTCCTTGCCGGAGTAGGTTTCGAAAAAAAAGAGTCGGGTAGCCACGCTCCGTTTAGGCCCAAAATTTTTCGAAAACGCATTTGTCGAAAAAATTTCTGGCTATCCTATTTTTAGGTGTTTCTGAGTGTTTTGAGACAGGTGCCATTATAGGAAGTTTTTTTTTGACTCGTTTCCAGTTTTTGGGTCCGGGCAGTCGAAAAAAAAAAAAATTGGTCGAAAAAATTTCGTGCCCATCCTGTCAGTTTGAGCTAGGAAGAGTTTTGAGACACTCGCCATTATAGTGATTTTTCGCAAAAAAAAAAGCAGCGCAAAAAAAAAGAGCGCAAAAAAAAAGAGCGAAAAAAAAAATTCAAAGTGTGCTTTTCCCTTGTTTACGTGCCGCGCCGTGATTTTGTTAGTGTTCTAGGCTCGCGTCTCTAGCACAGTCTAGCCTAGGACCAGCACAGTACCGTCGTTGAGCGTTTATTCAACTTTGCATCTCTGAATTGATTATTGCTGACCCTTTTTGCTACCATATTATAAGCCTTCCCAGCTCCACATACATCTACGTCGTGCGTTTGACTCTCCCTGGTAATCGCTCTATCCAAGCTTTGAGAGTTTTTGACTACAACGGTTGCCGATCACCGCCTGCTGCTGGGTAAGAACTGGTAAGAATTTGAGATTTGCTTGATGGATTTGTGACACCCACCACCACCACTTGTTCGTAGTCTGTAGGATCATATTCTTGTGTGTTTCTATTGCTGCTAACCATGCCAGGATCACAAGCCGACGAGATTGACTGGGAGAATTTATCGAACAAGGAG
>NW_021302016.1:0-794 GCF_002162155.2 Triticum dicoccoides
TATCAAGTGGTATCAGATTTCCAGGTTGCTCGGTGAGATTTTACAGTTTTTCGTAGTTTAGATCGAGTCTGTTCTTCATACCTACAGTCCACGAAAAAGCCACAAAAAAATTAGGGTTAGTTCATCATATCCGAACCAATCTGAGCCTTTGCATAATCTTTTTAGGGTTTTGCTTTGTTGAATTTGCGGTTGCATCGTCGTGTCTAGTTGCTGGTCTTAGAGTCTAGTCTTTTAGAGTTTCGAGTTCTGGTCATAAGTTGTCACGCCGCCGCCGCACCATCATCATCGCCCCTGCCATCTACCACCACCGCACCGAATCCGTATCCATATACCACCACCAATCCGTGTCCATATACCACCACCGATCCATATCCATATACTACCACCGCTACCACCACCGCTGCCATATACCACCACCATATATCCACCACCAATCCGAGTTTTTTGCTTATTAGGTTTGTTTTCGGGATCCATCTAGATTCCGATTCGTGTTTCCTTGCCGGAGTAGGTTTCGGAAAAAAAAAGAGTCGGGTAGCCACGCTCCGTTTAGGCCCAAAATTTTTCGAAAACGCATTTTTCGAAAAAATTTCTGGCTATCCTATTTTTAGGTGTTTCTGAGTGTTTTGAGACAGGTGCCATTATAGGAAGTTTTTTTTGACCTGTTTCCAGTTTTTGGGTCCGGGCAGTCGAAAAAAAAAAAATTGGTCGAAAAAATTTCGTGCCCATCCTATCAGTTTGAGCTAGGAAGAGTTTTGAGACACTCGCCATTATAGTGATTTTTCGCAAAAAAAAAA
>NW_021302017.1:0-1423 GCF_002162155.2 Triticum dicoccoides
GATTCTAAATCGCAAACCGGATACGTGTTTACATTGAACGGTGGAGCTGTCAGTTGGTGCAGTTCTAAACAAAGCGTCGTAGCGGGATCTACATGTGAAGCGGAGTACATAGCTGCTTCGGAAGCAGCAAACGAAGGAGTCTGGATGAAGGAGTTCATATCCGATCTAGGTGTCATACCTAGTGCATCGGGTCCAATGAAAATCTTTTGTGACAATACTGGTGCAATTGCCTTGGCAAAGGAATCCAGATTTCACAAAAGGACCAAGCACATCAAGAGACGCTTCAACTCCATCCGGGATCTAGTCCAGGTGGGAGACATAGAGATTTGCAAGATACATACGGATCTGAATGTTGCAGACCCGTTGACTAAGCCTCTTCCACGAGCAAAACATGATCAGCACCAAGGCTCCATGGGTGTTAGAATCATTACAGTGTGATCTAGATTATTGACTCTAGTGCAAGTGGGAGACTGAAGGAAATATGCCCTATAGGCAATAATAAAGTTATTATTTATTTCCTTATAATCATGGTAAATGTTTATTATTCATGCTAGAATTGTATTAACCGGAAACATAATACATGTGTGAATAAATAGACAAACAAAGTGTCACTAGTATGCCTCTACTTGACTAGCTCATTAATCAAAGATGGTTATGTTTCCTAACCATGAACAATGAGTTGTTATTTGATTAACGAGGTCACATCATTAGTTGAATGATCTGATTGACATGACCCATTCCATTAGCTTAGCACCCGATCGTTTAGTATGTTGCTATTGCTTTCTTCGTGACATATACATGTTCCTATAACTATGAGATTATGCAACTCCCGTTTACCGGAGGAACACTTTGGGTACTACCAAACGTCACAACGTAACTGGGTGATTATAAAGGAGTACTACAGGTGTCTCCAATGGTACATGTTGGGTTGGCGTATTTCGAGATTAGGTTTTGTCACTCCGATTGTCGGAGAGGTATCTCTGGGCCCTCTCGGTAATGCACATCACATAAGCCTTGCAAGCATTACAACTAATATGGTAGTTGTGAGATGATGTATTACGGAACGAGTAAAGAGACTTGCCGGTAACGAGATTGAACTAGGTATTGAATACCGACGATCGAATCTCGGGCAAGTAACATACCAATGACAAAGGGAACAACGTATGTTGTTATGCGGTCTGACCGATAAAGATCTTCGTAGAATATGTAGGAGCCAATATGGGCATCCAGGTCCCGCTATTGGTTATTGACCGGAGACGTGTCTCGGTCATGTCTACATTGTTCTCGAACCGTAGGGTCCGCACGCTTAACGTTACGATGACAGTTATTATGAGTTTATGCATTTTGATGTATCGAAGGTTGTTCGGAGTCCCGGATGTGATCACGGACATGACGAGGAGTCTCGAAATGGTCGAGACATAAA
>NW_021302018.1:0-1470 GCF_002162155.2 Triticum dicoccoides
TCGTCAGCGGCCTGCACGTAGTAGTAGGCACCTCCAGTGTAGTAGTCGGGTCGTCGTCGATGGTGGCGTCTGGCTCCAGGGCTCCAGCATCTGGTTGCGACAACCAGGTAGAAGGGAAAAGGGGAAAAGGGGGAGAAAAGCAACCGTGAGTACTCATCCAAAGTACTCGCAAGCAAGGAGCTACACTACATATGCATGGGTATATGTGTAAGGAGGCCATATCAGTGGACTGAACTGCAGAATGCCAGAATAAGAGGGGGATAGCTAATCCTGTCGAAGACTACGCTTCTGGCAGCCTCCGTCTTGCAGCATGTAGGAGAGAGTAGATTGAAGTCCTCCAAGTAGCATCTTCAAGTAGCCTCTCCAAGCAGCATCTCCAAGTAGCATCGCATAGCATAACCCTACCCGGCGATCCTCCTCTCGTCGCCCTGTAGAAAAGCGATCACCGGGTTGTCTGTGGAACTTGGAAGGGTGTGTTTTATTAAGTATCCGGTTCTAGTTGTCATAAGGTCAAGGTACAACTCCAAGTCGTCCTGTTACCGAAGATCACGGCTATTCGAATAGATTAACTTCCCTGCAGGGGTGCACCACATAACCCAACACGCTTGATCCCATTTGGCCGGACACACTTTCCTGGGTCATGCCCGGCCACGGAAGATCAACACGTCGCAGCCCCACCTAGGCAAAACAGAGAGGCCAGCATGCCGGTCTAAACCTAAGCGCGCAGGGGTCTGGGCCCATCGCCCTGAGCACACCTGCACGTTGCGTGGGCGGCCGAAAGCAGACCTAGCCTAGTGGCGTTCCAGTCCAATTCGGCGCGCGCTGCTCCGTCGCTGACGTCTGAAGTGCTTCGGCTGATACCACGACGTCGGGATACCCATAACTACTCCCGCGTAGATGGTTAGTGCGTATAGGCTCGTAGCCGACTCAGATCAAATACCAAGATCTCGTTAAGCGTGTTAAGTATCCGCGAATGCCGAACAAGGCCAGGCCCACCTGTCTCCTAGGTGGTCTCAACCTGCCCTGTCGCTCCGCCACAAAGTAACCGTCGGGGACCGTCGGGAACCCAGGCCCACCTCTACCGGGATGGAGCCACCTGTCCTTTCAGCCCCCAACTCCGAACAGTATCACATGTAATGTAACAGTGTAAAGTATATAGTATATGCCCGTGATCACCTCCCGAAGTGATCACAGCCCAGTAGTATAGCATGGCAGACAGACAAGAGTATAGGGCCACTGATGGAACACTAGCATCCTATACTAAGCATTTAGGATTGCGGGTAAGGTATCAATGACTGTAGCAGCAATGACAGGCTATGCATCAGAATAGGATTAACGGAAAGCAGTAACATGCTACACTACTCTAATGCAAGCAGTATAGAGAAGAGTAGGCGATATCTGGTGATCAAGGGGGGGGCTTGCCTGGTTGCTCTGGCAAGAGAGAGGGGTCGTCAACTCCGTAGTCGAACT
>NW_021302019.1:0-971 GCF_002162155.2 Triticum dicoccoides
CTCTTTTGAGGTGGCGCACACGAGTCCACATATTCACCATATCAATACACCACTATGGATCCGCTCCCGTCTCCCTACGAGAACGCCATCCATAGCACTCACGCTTATCTTGCGCATTTTAAAGTATCCACTTTCACTTGTCTATGAACTGATATAAGCAACCCAGAAGTCCTTTACCGCGGACACGGCTATTCGAATAGATGATGTTAACCCTGCAGGGGTGTACTTCTTCATACATGTTTCCACCACTTAGCGTCTGCACACGACATGTGCTCGGCAGACTTCAAGCGAAAGCCGACGTGGGTGTAGACCACGACCTACCTAAACACTCAAGTCTCTAGTCCAGGTTTATCGCGTATTCGGGTTCCATCCATGAGGAGATCCGGCCGGAGTTTCGCTCACAGCCCCAAACGATGTGAACAGGGTTCCGTGACACCAAACGGGCGCCCGGTATACCCGGCCACGTGCCTACCGCATCACAGCCCACCCCTACGGTCAGCGCTGTCCACGGCCTCCAGCATACTACAAACACCAGAAACTACTCGCAACTCCTGGACAGAGGACAAGGGTGAATAAGAAGTCGAGCGGGGTCATATTTCAGGGCCCAATGTATGGTAGTAGCTGAATCATGGATCACAAACACAGAACTCAGTTCCTGAGGACGGCTTCAATGAGACAACCCACCATGTACTCCTACATGGCCTCTCACCGACACCTTTTACCAAATCGTGTTCACACACTTAGCTCACACACAGTAGGACATGTTTGCACGCCTCTGATTCATCCCCGATGAATCAGACCTGACTCAACTCTAAGCAGTAGCAGGCATGACAAACAAGCATGAATGAGTAGGCACAACAGGGCTCAAACAATTCCTACTCATACTAGTGGGTTTCATCTATTTACTGTGGAATGACAGGTCATGCAAAGGATAAAGGGGTTCAGCTACCGCAGCAAGTAACAGTTGAATC
>NW_021302020.1:0-662 GCF_002162155.2 Triticum dicoccoides
TTTAGAATTTTGAATTGAATTAGTTTTATTTTTCTGAATTTTTTGATATAATATTTGTGTTTTTAACATATTGAATTGAATTAGTTTTATTTTTCTGAATTTTTTGATATATTATTTGTATTTTTAACATTTTGAATTGAATTAGTTTTATTTTTCTTAATTTTTTGATATATTATTTGTATTTTTAGAATTTTGAATTGAATTAGTTTTATTTTTCTGAATTTTTTGATATAATATTTGTGTTTTTAACATATTGAATTGAATTAGTTTTATTTTTCTGAATTTTTTGATATATTATTTGTATTTTTAAGATTTTGAAAAAGAAAAAGTATTTTGAAAAATACCTTTAGTCGCGGTTGGCTGGTCGTTGCGCGCGGGAACGCAAAAACCCGCCAAAAAACCCTTTAGCCGCGGTTGGTCTGGCCAACCGCGACTAAAGGTTACCCTTTAGTCGCGGGTCGCCTCCCCAACCGCGACTAAAGGTTACCCTTTAGTCGCGGGTCGCCTCCCCAGCCGCGACTAAAGGGGGGGGGCTATAAATACAAGGGCCCGAACCCTTTCTCGTCTTCTCCGATTCAACACCGCGCCGAAGGCCTGCCGCCGTCGCCCTCGCCCTCGACGCCGCCCGCCGTCGCCCTCGCCCTCGACGCCGCCCGCCGTCG
>NW_021302021.1:0-1392 GCF_002162155.2 Triticum dicoccoides
TTGCCGTCCTTCTTGAAGTTCTTCTTACCCTTGCCCTTCTTGAACTTAGTGGTCTTATTGACCATCAACACTTGATGTTCTTTCTTGATTTCAGCCTCTGCTGACTTCAGCATCGAGAACACTTCAGGAATGGTCTTTTCCATCCCCTGCATGTTGTAGTTCATCACAAAGCTCTTGTAGCTTGGTGGGAGCGACTGGAGGATTCTGTCAATGACCGCCTCATCTGGGAGGTTAATGTTCAGCTGGGTCATACGGTTGTGCAACCCAGACATCTTCAGGATGTGCTCACTGATAGAACTGTTTTCCTCCATCTTACAACTGTAGAACTTGTCGGAGACATCATATCTCTCGACCCGGGCATGAGCTTGGAAAACTAGTTTCAGCTCTTCGAACATCTCATATGCTCCGTGATGCTCAAAACGCTTTTGGAGCCCCGGTTCTAAGCTGTAAAGCATGTCGCACTGAACGAGGGAGTAATCATCAGCACGAGTTTGCCAAGCATTCATAATGTCTTGGTTCTCTGGGACGGGAGCGTCACCTAGCGGTCCTTCTAGGACATATTGTTTCCTGGCAGCTATGAGGATGATCCTCAGGTTCCGGACCCAGTCCGTATAGTTGCTGCAATCATCTTTCAGCTTGGTTTTCTCTAGGAACGCGTTGAAGTTCATGTTGACATGAGCGTTGTCCATTTGATCTACAAGACATATTTGCAAAGGTTTTAGACTAAGTTCATGATAATTAAGTTCTAATCAAATTATGAACTCCCACTCAGATTAGACATCCCTTTAGTCATCTAAGTGTTACACGATCCGAGTCGACTAGGCCGTGTCCGATCATCACGTGAGACGGACTAGTCATCGTCGGTGAACATTCTCATGTTGATCGTATCTTCCATACGACTCGTGTTCGACCTTTCGGTCTCCGTGTTCCGAGGCCATGTCTGCACATGCTAGGCTCGTCAACTTAACCCTAAGTGTTTTCGCTGTGTAAAACTGTCTTACACCCGTTGTATGTGAACGTAAGAATCCATCACACCCGATCATCACGTGGTGCTTAGAAGCGACGAACTGTAGCAACGGTGCACAGTTAGGGGAGAACACTTCTTGAAATTTTTGTAAGGGATCATCTTATTTACTACCGTCGTCCTAAGTAAACAAGATGCATAAACATAATAAACATCACATGCAATTATATAGTTGTGACATGATATGGCCAATATCATATAGCTCCATTGATCTTCATCTTCGGGGCTCCATGATCATCTTGTCACCGGCTTGACACCATGATCTCCATCATCATGATCTCCATCATCGTGTCTTCATGAAGTTGTCACGCCAACGACTACTTCTACTTCTATGGCTAACGCGTTTAGCAATAAAGTAAAGTAAGTTA
>NW_021302022.1:0-3631 GCF_002162155.2 Triticum dicoccoides
AAGTTGTCTGCAACGGGGTTCTCAGCTCCCTTTCTATCAATGATATGCAAATCAAATTCTTGTAGTAGGAGAACCCATCTAATAAGTCTAGGTTTAGCATCTTTCTTTTCCATAAGATATGTAATAGCAGCATGATCAGTGTGAACAGTTACTTTAGAGTCAACAATGTAAGGTCTGAACTTATCACAGGCAAATACAACTGCTCATTTTTTTCAGTAGTAGCATAATTTCTCTGGGCACTGTCTAGAGTTTTACTAGCATATTGGATAACATTTAATTTCTTATCAACTCTTTGTCCTAGAACAGCACCTACAGCATAATCACTAGCATCACACATAATTTCAAATGGTAAATTCCAATCAGGTGGCTGAACAATAGGTGCAGAAATCAAAGCTTTCTTTAGTATTTCAAATGCTTCTACACAATCATCATCAAAGACAAAAGGAACATCTTTTTGTAAGAGATTAGTCAGAGGCCTAGAAATTTTTGAGAAGTCTTTAATGAACCTCCTATAAAAACCGACATGACTAATGAAACTTCTTATACCTTTGATGTCCTTGGGACGTGGCATCTTTTTAATAGCATCAACTTTAGCTTTATCAACTTCAATACCTCTTTCAGAAATTTTATACCACAAGACAATACCTTCATTAACCATAAAGTGGCACTTCTCCCAATTCAAGACAAGATTAGTTTCTTCACATCTCTGCAAAAATCGATCAAGGTTGCTGAAGCAATCATCAAAAGAAGTTCCATAAATGGAAAAATCATCCAAGAAAACCTCAACAATCTTTTCACGAAAATCAGAGAATATAGCCATCATGCATCTTTAAAAGGTAGCAGGTGCATTACATAAACCAAAAGGCATACGTTTATAAGCAAATGTACTGAAAGGGCAAGTAAAAAGTGGTTTTTTCTTGATCCTCTTTTGACACAGGTATTTGAGAGAAACCAGAATAGCCATCTAGAAAGCAAAAATGTGTGTGTTTGGATAATCTTTCTAGCATTTGATCAATAAAAGGTAAAGGGTAATGATCCTTTTTAGTAGCTTTATTTAATTTATGGAAATCAATTACCATCCTATAACTTGTAACAATTCTTTGTGGGATCAATTCATCTTTATCATTAGGAACAACAATAATACCTCCATTCTTAGGGACACAATGGACATGACTTACCCACTGACTATCAGCAACAGGATAAATTATACCTGCCTCTAGAAGCTTTAGTATTTCTTTTCTTACCACTTCTTTCATCGTAGGATTTAACCGTCGTTGGTGATCAACAACCGGTTTAGCGTATTTCTCCAATTTTATTTTATGTTGGCATAGAGTGGGACTAATGCCCTTAAGATCATCAAGAGTATATCCAATAGCAGCACGGTGCTTCTTTAGAGTTTTCAATAATTTCTCTTCTTCTTGCTCTGAAAGGTTGGCACTAATAATAACATGATATATCTTCTTTTCATCAAGATAATCATATTTAAGAGTATCAGGTAATAGTTTAAGCTCAAACACGGGATCACCCTTGGGTGGAGGAGGATCCCCTAGAATTTCAACAGGCAAGTTGTGTTTCAAAATAGGTCCCTGTTTAAAGAATACTTCATCTATTTCCCTTCTTTCATTCATAAACATATCATTTTCATGGTCTAGCAAATATTGTTCTAAAGGATCATTAGGAGGCACGACAATAGAAGCAAGACCAATAATTTCATCTTTGCTAGGCAATTCTTTATCATGGGGTTGTCTATGAAATTTAGCAAAATTAAAATCATGAGACATATCCCCTAAACCAATAGCAACATTATCATTTTTGTAGTCTATCTTAGCATTAACAGTATTCAAGAAGGGTCTACCAAATATAATGGGACAAAAGTCATCTTGTGGGGAACCAAGAACAAGAAAATCAGTAGGATATTTAACTTTCCCGCACAAGACTTCAACATCTCTAACAATCCCAACTAGTGAAATAGTATCTCTATTGGCAAGCTTAACTATAACATCAATACCTTCTAACTCAGCAGGTGCAATATCATGCATAATTTCTTCGAATAAAGAATGAGGTATCGCACTCACACTAGCACCCATATCACATAAGCCATGATAGCAATGATCTTCTATTTTAACAGAAATAATAGGCATGCCTACAACAGGTCTATGTTTATTTTTAGTACCGGGTCTAACAATCCTAGCAGCTTCATCACAGAAGTAAATAACATGCCCATCAATATTATCGGTCAAGAGATCTTTAACCATACCAATACTAGGTTCAATTTTAATTTGCTCAGGGGGTGTAGGTGTTCTAGTGTTACTCTTACGAACCACAAATGAAGCTTTAGCATGATCCTTTATTCTAGCAGGGAAAGGTGGTTTCTCAATATAAGCGGTAGGAACAACATGATCAACATTATAAGTTATAGTCTTTTCTTCAACTTTAATAGGTTCAACTACTTTTACTTTAATGGGAGGATGATATTTAAACCACTTCTCCTTAGGGAGATCAACATGAGTAGCAAATGATTCACAGAAAGAAGCTACTATCTCAGAGTCAAGTCCATATTTAGTGCGAAATTCACGAAAAGTATCGGTATCCATAAAAGATTTAACACAATCAAACTTAGGTGTTATACCTGACTGCTTACCTTCGTCGAGATCCCAATCTTCGGAGTTGCGTTTAGTTCTTTCCAATAAATCCCATTTCAATTCAATAGTCTTCATCATAAAAGAACAAGTACAAGAAGTATCGAGCATGTAGCGATTATTGAGAGAAAGCCGAGTATAAAAATTTTGAATAATAATTTCTCTTGAGAGCTCGATCGGGGCATGAATATAACATTGACTTAAGCCTCCCCCAAGCTTGAGCGATGCTTTCTCCTTCTCGAGGCGAAAAATTATATATATAATTACGATCACGATGAACCAGATGCATAGGATAAAAGTTCTGATGAAATTCCAATTTCAATCGGTTGTAGTTCCATGATCCAATATCATCACATAGCCTAAACCATGTCAATTCCTTTCCCTTCAAAGATAAATGGAAGACCTTCTTCTTGATAACATCCTCGGGCATACCTGCAAGCTTAAATAATCCACAAACTTCATCCACATAAATTAGGTGCATATCGGGATGTAATGTTCCATCTCCTGTAAAAGGATTAGCTAGCAGTTTCTCTATCACACCCGAAGGAATTTCAAAGTAAACATTTTCAGTAGGTTCAGTAGGTTGAGGAGCAACTCTTTGCTCTACCGGTTAGGGTGAAGATACCCCGAACAAGCCCCTCAAAGGATTACTTTCCATACTAACAAGTGACAGTAAATTTCAGCACACTATATAAATTTTTCCTTACCAAATTCCACCTACCAAAGGCGCTTCACTCCCCGGCAATGGCGCCAGAAAAGAGTCTTGATGACCAACAAGTATAGGGGATCTATCGTAGTCCTTTCAATAAGTAAGAGTGTCGAACCCAACGAGGATTAGAAGGAAATGACAAGCAGTTTTCAGTAAGGTATTCTCTGCAAGCACTGAAATTATCGGTAACAGACAGTTTTGTGATAAGGTAATTTGTAATGGGTAACAAGTAACAAAAGTAAACAAGGTGCAGCAAGGTGGCCCAATCCTTTTTGGAGCAAAG
>NW_021302023.1:0-1164 GCF_002162155.2 Triticum dicoccoides
AATGATATAGAATTTCTGGATAGCATAAAGGGATACTTGAATAAAAGTTTTTCAATGAAAGACCTCGGTGAAGCTGCTTACATATTAGGCATTAAGATCTATAGAGATAGATCAAAACGCTTAATTGGACTTTCACAAAGCACATACCTTGACAAAATTTTGAAGAAGTTCAAAATGGATCAAGCGAAGAAAGGGTTCTTGCCTGTGTTACAAGGTGTGAAATTGAGTAAGACTCAATGCCCGACCACTGCAGAAGATAGAGAGAATATGAAAGATGTTCCCTATGCATCAGCCATAGGATCTATCATGTATGCAATGCTGTGTACCAGACCTGATGTATGCCTTGCTATAAGTTTAGCAGGGAGGTACCAAAGTAATCCAGGAGTGGATCACTGGACAGCGGTCAAGAACATCCTGAAATACCTGAAAAGGACTAAGATTATGTTTCTCATATATGGAGGTGACAAAGAGCTCATCGTAAAAGGTTACGTTGATGCAAGCTTTGACACTGATCCGGACGATTCTAAATCGCAAACCGGATACGTGTTTACATTAAACGGTGGAGCTGTCAGTTGGTGCAGTTCTAAACAAAGCGTCGTAGCGGGATCTACATGTGAAGCGGAATACATAGCTGCTTCGGAAGCAGCAAATGAAGGAGTCTGGATGAAGGAGTTCATATCCGATCTAGGTGTCATACCTAGTGCATCGGGTCCAATGAAAATCCTTTGTGACAATACTGGTGCAATTGCCTTGGCAAAGGAATCCAGATTTCACAAAAGGACCAAACACATCAAGAGACGCTTCAACTCCATCCGGGATCTAGTCCAGGCGGGAGACATAGAGATTTGCAAGATACATACGGATCTGAATGTTGCAGACCCGTTGACTAAGCCTCTTCCACGAGCAAAACATGATCAGCACCAAGGCTCCATGGGTGTTAGAATCATTACAGTGTAATCTAGATTATTGACTCTAGTGCAAGTGGGAGACTGAAGGAAATATGCCCTAGAGGCAATAACAAAGTTATTATTTATTTCCTTATAATCATGATAAATGTTTATTATTCATGCTAGAATTGTATTTACCGGAAACATAATACATGTGTGAATACATAGACAAACAGAGTGTCACTAGTATGCCTCTACTTGACTAGCTCGTTAATCA
>NW_021302024.1:0-976 GCF_002162155.2 Triticum dicoccoides
GAAGTGTGCCTTGCCATGAGTCAGTCAAGGGGTACAAGAGTGATCCAAGAATGGATCACAGGACAGCGGTCAAAGTTATCCTTAGAAATTAGTGGACTAAGGAATTTTTCTCGATTATGGAGGTGGTAAAAGAGTTCGTCGTAAAGGGTTACGTCGATGCAAGCTTGACACCTATCCGGATAGCTCTGAGTAGAGATACCGGATACATATAATGGAGCAACAATTTAGAATAGCTCCAAGTAGAACAGTTATTTGGATTAGCTCCAAATAGAGCGTGGTAGCTACATCTAGGAGATGACATAGAGATTTGTAAAACACACACGGATCTGAAAGGTTCGGACCCGTTGACTAAAACCTCTCTCACAAGCAACATGATCAAACCTAAAACTCATTGAGTATTAATCACATAGTAATGTGAACTAGACTACTGATTCTAGTAAACTCTTGGGTGTTAGTCACATGGTGATGTGACCTGTGAGTGTTAATCACATGGCGATGTGAACTAGATTATTGACTCTAGTGAAAGTGGGAGACTGTTGGAAATATGCCCTAGAGGCAATAATAAAAGTATTATTATATTTCCTTGTTCATGATAATTGTCTTTTATTCATGCTATAACTGTATTATCCGGAAATCGTAATACACGTGTGAATACATAGACCACAATATGTCCCTAGTGAGCCTCTAGTTGACTAGCTCGTTGTGATCAACAGATAGTCATGGTTTCCTGGCTATGGACATTGGATGTCGTTGATAACGGGATCACATCATTAGGAGAATGATGTGATGGACAAGACCCAATCCTAAGACTAGCACAAAAGATCGTGTAGTTCATTTGCTAGAGCTTTGCCAATGTCAAGTATCTCTTCCTTCGACCATGAGAGCGTGTAACTCCTGGATACCGTAGGAGTGCTTTGGGTGTATCAAACGTCACAACGTAACTGGGTGACTATAAAGGTGCACTACAGGTATCTCC
>NW_021302025.1:0-1302 GCF_002162155.2 Triticum dicoccoides
ACAACAAGGCATCACAACATGACTCTATGACACAAGTACTTTATTTAAGGCTCAGAGAGCCATACATAACATACACAAAGGTACGGGTCACACGACCCAGCATTCAAGTCATACAGTCATACAAACCAGCAGCGGAAGTAACTTGTCTGAGTACAGACAACTAGTAAAATAAAAGAGGCTTGGAAAGCCTAGCTATACTACGAGGTCCTTCACAAGCTCAGGATCACCACCTGGGCCTTAGCCTACTCATTGATGTCAACGTCTACGTAGAACCCATCAGAAGGGGTTGCAGCGTCTTCTGTAAAAATGTAAATTATAGCAACATGAGTACGAAGGTACTCAGCAAGACTTACATCAGATCCTACATACATGCATATTATCAAGAAGGGTTGGTGGAGTTGTTGCAGCAAGCCAGCTTTGACTCTTGGCTAGGCTAACCTACGATACTCCAACTCGAAATGGTTTTGCGCACACGAGTCCACTACTCACCAATTCAATACACTACCGAGGATCCACCTCCGTCTTCCTACGGAAGAGCCATCCTCGGCACTCACACTTATCTTGAGGCTTTTAGTAGTTTCCATTTACTTGTCTATGAACTGTATAGGCAACCAAGTAGTCCTTTACCGCGAACGCGGCTATTCGAATAGATCATGATAACCCTGCAGGGGTGTACTTCTTCATACACGCTCTCACCACTTACCGTCGTTTACACGACATGTACTCGGCAACCTTCAAGCGGAAGCCCAACGTGGGTGTCGGCCACGACCTACCTAACCACCTAAGCCTCCAGTCCAGGTTTATCGCCTATCCAGGTTCCATCCGCAGGGAGTCCGGCCGAGGTTTCCCATACGGCCCCGAACGATGTGAACAGGGTTCCCGAGATACCTAACGGGTATTCGGTACACCCGGCCATGTACCTACCGCATCACAGCCCACCCCTACGGTTAGCGCTGTCCACGGCCTCCAGTAGGCTACAAACACCAGAAACTACTTGCAACTCCTGGACGGAGAACTAGGGTGAATAAGAAGCCGAGAGGGTCCATTGGTTTCGGGCCCAATGCATGGTAGTAGCTGATTCTTAAATCACACATACAGATCTCAGTGCTTAAGGTCGGCTTCAATGAAACAACCCACCATGTACTCCTACATGGCCTCTCATCGATACCTTTACCAAATCGTGTTCACCACACCACTCTTATTACCGACATAATCATTTCACTCTAGCCCATCACCCAGATGAACCAGACCTGACACGACTCTAAGCATAGCAGGCATAGCAAGGTAGGAACAACACATACA
>NW_021302026.1:0-1699 GCF_002162155.2 Triticum dicoccoides
TGAATGATGGAGATATTCAAAATGACCTGTACTCGCTGTCCCAGTTACCATCTTCGAATATAATGACTTTCAAAGGGTACCAGATAAATGGGAATACATTTTACACGATCGCCCAAGATAAGAAGAGCACCAACCAAAATAGTGGTGTCCGCTTTGATGCAACAACCAACACGGGAAAGGAAACATATTATGGTTACATAGAGGACATATGGGAACTTAACTATGGATCAGGTGATTTGAAGGTCCCTTTGTTTCAGTGCAAATGGGTCAATATGACACGAGGCGGGGTAACGGAAGACCCGCAGTACGGAATGACAACAGTGGATCTCAACAATCTTGCGTATGCAGACGAACCATTCGTCCTAGCCAATGATGTGGTGCAGGTTTTTTATGTGAAAGACATGTCTACCAGGCCGAGAAAAAGAAAAGATAAGGAAGCGAATGGATCATACGACGAGACAAAGCGCCACATAGTTCTTTCAAGAAAAAGAAACATCATGGGAGTGGATGACAAGACAAACATGTCAGAAGATTATGAAAAGTTTGATGAAATTGCTCCATTCACAGTGAATAATATTGACCCGAGCATCCAGTTAAATGATGAAGATTTTCCATGGCTACGGCGCAAAGGGACACACGAGAAGAAAAAGTTTCACACCCAAAGATCTGGGATGTGATCGGCTTCACTATCATCAATTTCTTCTATGTTTCACACCCAGGAGGGAATATCAGTAATAGTTAGCGTAGTTAATTATGTGTTTTGTCATTTGAAATGCGAAGAAATTTTATGTGCAAACAAATTCTTTTCATGCATTTACTGATTTTTTTCCAGTTAAATGACCCTGAAATTGAAAAGCATTTGAAATGAACTCAGAAAAGGTTGATAGTTGGCATGGTATCATAATTTCATACAAATAGCATGTGCCAAAAAGTAGAGAGGATTAAGGCAAAAACTGGACACACTTCGTGTACAAAATGGACAATCTTTTTCGAAGTATCAGGGTTTCCGACAAAAACTAAAATGTTACAAAGGCATTTCATTTTTTAAATAACCTAAGCATTATCAAATTGAATATAATGATAAAACACACTAATATTAAACATAAAAAAAAGAATCACTGAAAAAACTTTTTTCAAAGTTAAGTTATTCACAAACTAGTGATTCACACAAATTTCAAATAATTCAAAATTTAAACTATTCAAAATTGAAAACTACCGGCACTAACAGAAAGTTTGTAATTTTTTGTACCTAAAGCAAAAATATTCACAAAGAAACTCTAAATACAGCAAAAAACAACTCAAAAATAAATAAAACAAAAATAAATAAAGCAAAAAAAATTAAGAAAATAAAAAAGCCCTCCTACTGGGCCAAAGCGGCCTGCATACGACTAGGAACACAACTTTTAGTTGGGCCAGGATGCAGGCCCGCAAAGGCCCAGTAGGCCCACAAGGCAGAAGAGGACAGGTAGGTCGAGTAGGCCTGCTTAGGAGAGGAGCTCGAGAGAGCTACCGCACTGGGGCTTATAAACCAGTGCGGTAGCCCCTCGGGTAGCGAGGTGGGACTAAACTTGCGCACCGCCTGGAGCCAGCATACCCCCTCTGTTTCTTCCCTCTGTTTCCTCCCTCCGTCGCGCCGCCCTGCCCCGATCGACGCTGTCCCCGTCGACGTCGCCGCCCCCGCCCCTCGTCGCCAACCCCG
>NW_021302027.1:0-1516 GCF_002162155.2 Triticum dicoccoides
CCTGAACCTCAGGTATTCAGCACACCGATCTAGAATCTTGCAGCTGCTACACGTATAGCAGAATCTATTCAGCCATCCCGTTCAGAAGCTGGAAGGGGCTTGGAACATATCCGAGCGCTGCTCCGAGCAGCAGGAGAGCTGAACTCCGCCGTTTCCCAGTCACGGAATAGGATCCACAGCAGGTCACTAAGGACAGATACAGTTCAGTCGGCACATAGTCCTGTGTCGCTCTTGCGGCGTGAAGATCGTGATCACCGTCGAGATCGGCACCTGGGAAGACCTCATGGAGTGTTTGACCGTGAGTACGCCTATGACAACCACCGTCGAGTGCCTTCGCACCTTCCGAGGGATGGGTCGTACACGCTCCGGCGGTATAACGACAGGCACCCATATGGTAATGACCGCAGAGTTTGAGTCGACCGAAGAGAGCCTGGGTTCGATGCAAGGTCAGTCCTTGTGCAGGGTCTGGTCGACTGGAACAGAGCATACAGAGAAGGGTTGGGTAGAGACAGGCCCAGTGGAAGCAGGGTCCATGTTTCCGGCCCTGAATGTTTCTGAAGAGCCATCCGAGCCGCTGAGATCCCCCACAACTTCAAGTTCGCGACTGGCGTAACTAAATTCACAGGGGAGTCAAAGCCTGACACTTGGTTGGAGGACTACCAAGTGGCGGTGCATATTGGTGGTGCCAGTGATGAGGTGGCCATGAAGCACCTCTCTTTGATGCTCGAAGGTTCTGCCAGAGCATGGGTGAATCAGTTGGGCCTTGGAAGCATTCTCAACTGGGATGAGTTGGCCCGAGTGTTTACCAAAACTTTCGAGGGCACCTGCAAGAGATCGGCTGGTTTGTCAGACTTGCCGCATTGCATGCAGAAACAGAATGAAACCTTGAGGGATTATATCCAGAGATGGATCACTCTTCACCACACAGTGGAGAATGTGTCAGATCACCAAGCAGTTTGTGCCTTTAAAGAAGGTGTTCGTTACACAGAGCTCAATCTGAAGTTCGGTCGGACCGGAGACATGTCTCTGGCTCGGATGATGGAGATTGCCACTAAGTATGCTAACGGCGAAAAAGAAGACCGACACTGGAGCGGCAAACACAAATCAGTCACCCAGAACACCGGAGGAGGAAATTTCAGTCGGAAGCAGAAGGGAAAGGCTGAGGTTGCGGGCCCTGCCGAAGCAACAGTTCTGAACCAAGGAAAGTTCAAAGGAAAGCCCAAGGTGCCTTGGACCCCTAAAGAGTGAAAGATCAAGCAGGAAATGATGTACTTGATTTGCCATGTCATATACACTCCAAAAAGGATGAAGAGGGGAATCTGATTATCCCCAAGCATACCACTCGACAGTGTCGACTCCCGATTCAGAGTTTCCGAGAGAAAGGCCAACCTAGTGAGAAGGAAAAAGAGTCTGATAAGGAAGAACACAAAGAGGAGGAGGATGGTTACCCCAATGTTAATGTCACTTTAATGATTTTTGCTGACGTAGAGAGCTAAAGTCGACTGAAAGTGATCAA
>NW_021302028.1:0-2703 GCF_002162155.2 Triticum dicoccoides
AGCCCTACGTCTCGGAGCCCGGAGGCGGTCGAGTGGATTATGTGTATATGAGTTACAAGGTGCCGAACCCCTCTACCTGTGGAGGGGGGTGGCTTATATAGAGTGCGCCAGGACCCCAGCCAGCCCACGTAGGAGAGGGTTTAAGGTGAGTTAAGTCTGGGGCGTTACTGGTAACGCCCCACATAAAGTGTCTTTACTATCATAAAGTCTACTTAATTACAGGCCGTTGCAGTGCAGAGTGCCTCTTGACCTTCTGGTGGTCGAGTGAGTCTTCGTGGTCGAGTCCTTCAAGTCAGTCGAGTGAGTCCCTCGTTGGTCGACTGGAAGGTGACCTCTTCTAAGGGTGTCCTTGGGCAAGGTACTTAGATCAGGTCCGTGACCCTACCCTAGGTACATGACCCCATCATTAGCCCCCGAATGGATTGAGGCTTCGAGTGAGGAAGGAGTTGATGTTGTTTCCGATTAACCTTTGCACACTGGTCGTGCGTTGTTCTGGACCAAAGAATCTCTTCGTCGATAGTGAGCAACCTGTCTTCAGTCGACTCGATCCATTCTCTTCTTTCGTCGAGTGATCTTTCGGGCTTCGACGATCTCCGAGCGACGGATCGCAGGAAACCCCGCGTCTGACAGACCGATCTGCCATTTGCGGATTCCGCGGGATGCGAAATTTGGGGAAGCGCGCGAAGCGGAGCGGAACGCGGCGTTCGGATGGGACGGGACAGAGACGCCTCGATCTCCGCGCCACTTTCTTCGCCACGTATCCCGCCTGCATAACTGTTCCTGGATATGATTAGATCGATCGGGCCCACCTGTCATCCACTCGGAAGGGACCTTATAAATGCGCCCGGCGAGGGTTTTTGTACTGTGCCTCAGCATTCTCTCTCCCTGCTCCCTTCGTCTCCGCCCAGCGCGCTCCCTCTCGCCTCTGCACAACTTCCCCTCGCGCGTCTCACCGGCAACCATGGCCAAGGAGAAGACGGCAGCGCTGGAACGCGCGAAGAAGGCGTCGGCGACGGAGAAGGCGAAGGGGAGATCCACCAGCCGCGGCGGGTCTACGTCCAGATCCCGCCTGCCGAAGGGCTGGGTCCAAGGAGATTGGATCCAGTCGACCATCACAGAGAAAGATCTCCTCGACATGGCCAACGAGGGCTTGATCCCCCATGGAGCTGCGAGGCTTCTGGGGAAGGAGTGGCAGCCCCAGCCAGAAGAGGGTGAGTGCGTGCTCTTGGCCACCCATGTTGATCGTGGATTTTCTTTGCCACCGAGTATTTTCTTCCGTGGTTTCTTGAACTTCTTTGGAGCGCAGCTCCACCATTTTACCCCAAATTCTATCGCCTATCTTGTCGCGTTCGTGTCCATGTGTGAGGGTTTTTTGGGCTGTCGACCGCACTGGGGCTTGTTCAAGCATATATTCACGTGTCGCTCTCAGACCGTGAAGAAGGCGAGCCCAGGCGACGAAAGAACCCGAGTCGTCCAAATGTGTGGGGGCCTGGGGATCCAGGTCAGGAATAAGAGCACCTTCCCACCCATGACTTTTCCCGAGTCAGTCAGAGGCTGGCAGTCGACCTGGTTCTACTGCCAGGACCAGTCGACGCCGGGGCAGTCGAGTGGACTCCCTCAGTTTACCATGGACCGAGTGAACAAGCCCTCCTCTCTGAAGTTGATTCCGGAGGAGAAGGCTGACGTGAAGATGTTGATGGAGCGCGTGGTGCAGTTGGTTCGGGAGGGAGTGGCGGGCATGGATCTCCTGGAGGTCTTCCTTAGGCGTCGTATCCAGCCCCTTCAGTTCCGGAGCCACTGCATGTGGTTGTACTGTGGGACTGAAGACGAGACTCGAGTCCATCCAGAAGCAGTCGACGATGTCACTCTGGAAAGATGGATGGCCGCCGTTACCGGAAACAAGGATAACCCACGCGGAGCCAGAAGGATTCCTCCACTCGACCACAATAGTGATCCAAACAAGGTATGTCTGCTCTGCTCTCCACTGTCTTCTTGTCATATTCGTTTCTGTTTATTCTGCCGATTGGTCGATTGATCCTTGTCTTGATGTCTACCAGGCCCTCACCGAGCTGTACTCGATGCCCAATGGAGCACAAGCTCCGACTGAGGAGGGTGAGGCGAGTGGGGGCCAGAGCCAGGAGGAGGAGGAATGGGACTCGGACGTTGCTGAGGATGATGATGACGATGATGATGATGACGGTGATGAAGATGACACTGAAGACGAGGAAGAAGAGGAGGAGGAGGTCGTACCACCGCGCTCAGAAAGGCGGTCGAAGCTTGTCCACGACCCTTCGACTGAACGTGGCAAGGGAGTTGCGACCGCTGCCCAGTCGACCAAGCGCCCTCGGACCATCTCTCCGGTGCCGACTGAAAAGGCGCCGAAGCAGCCCAGGGCGGCTCCGTCAAAGCCGACCAAGCTCCTGCCGAAGATGAAGGTGTCCATCCCCACCATATCAGGGTAATCATGCTGCTTAAGTCTTCTTATTTTGTGTGAGCTTTGTCTCTGGTTGACGCTGAAGTTAGTCGACTGATTCTTTGGAGTTGCAGTGCTGCTACTTCTGAGACCTCAGCCCGGGCTGATGACCATGAGATGGAGGACGCAGCAACTTCAAAACCAGGTACTATATTCTTAACGCCGTTTTTAGTTGACTGACTCATGATCTCTGATCCTGATTCTTCTCTGTAGCTCCACCCAATGCTGTT
>NW_021302029.1:0-1186 GCF_002162155.2 Triticum dicoccoides
GAGTGTCTCAAAACTCTTCCTAGCTCAAACTGACAGGATGGGCACGAAATTTTTCGACCAATTTTTTTTTTTTCGACTGCCCGGACCCAAAAACTGGAAACGGGTCAAAAAAAACTTCCTATAATGGCACCTGTCTCAAAACACTCAGAAACACCTAAAAATAGGATAGCCAGAAATTTTTTCGAAAAATGCGTTTTCGAAAAATTTTGGGCCTAAACGGAGCGTGGCTACCCGACTCTTTTTTTTTTCCGAAACCTACTCCGGCAAGGAAACACGAATCGGAATCTGGATGGATCCCGAAAACAAACCTAATAAGCAAGGAACTCGGATTGGTGGTGGATATATGGTGGTGGTATATGGCAGCGGTGGTGGTAGCGGTGGTAGTATATGGATATGGATCGGTGGTGGTATATGGACACGGATTGGTGGTGGTATATGGATACGGATTCGGTGCGGTGGTGGTAGATGGCAGGGGCGATGATGATAGTGCGGCGGCGGCGTGACAACTTATGACCAGAACTCGAAACTCTAAAAGACTAGACTCTAAGACCAGCAACTAGACACGACGATGCAACCGGAAATTCAACAAAGCAAAACCCTAAAAAGATTATGCAAAGGCTCAGATTGGTTCGGATATGATGAACTAACCCTAATTTTTTTTTGGCTTTTTCGTGGACTGTAGGTATGAAGAACAGACTCGATCTAAACTACGAAAAACTGTAAAATCTCACCGAGCAACCTGGAAATCTGATACCACTTGATAGAGGCAGAGGTGTCCCGTCTTTCGATGAGATGATGGATATCGCTTTGGTGGAAGTCGACTTTGACGATCCGACTACGAACGTGCGAGGACGTCGCGCCTTAGCAATCGCTAAACCAACTCCGAGAGGTTATTGACCACGCCGGAGCACGATCAACCTGACCACGAGGGTCTGTTTCCTGCGAGCAAACGAAGAACAAGCAAGAAACTAAGATTGCAATCTGGATATTGCGAATATAAGATGAAAGCTTTATTGATCAAGGTGGGGTTCTGTGACGCCTTTGTCTGGTCGTTGAACACAAACGAAGTACGCGAAGTTGCAGCTATGGCGAACTTGTAATCTAAACAAAACCCAAAGTCTAAACGATGCCCTAAGGGCTGTATATATGGAGGAAGAGGGGGGAATTTCGTGGCCCTTGGTGGAGG
>NW_021302030.1:0-865 GCF_002162155.2 Triticum dicoccoides
CCCCCCCGTCTTTTCTGTTTGTTTTTATTTATTTAATACTTTATAGTTTTACAAAAAATAAAACCCACACCTAAAATGGAGTTACAATTCCAACTACTGTCTTAAAAAGTTTTACCCCTGAACTAAATAGTTTAATATTTTATAAAAGAAAAAGGCATTTATTTAATTGTTTTAGCTACTGTTTTACTCATTTTAGTTTACTTAACCATTTTATAAAAGTGTGGTTTCTTTACCATAATTACCTATGCTTTATTTGGGTCACTCCGAACATTTTTAGTTTTAATATTTAAAAACTTTTATTGTTTGCTTGATTTTGAGTTTGAATTTGGTTCGGTTCCGAGCTAACACGAGATTATCAACAACAATCGAGGTGACGTGGCATCATTACCAGAGGGTTACTGTAGCTTGATTACCCGGGCGTCACAATTCTCCTCCACTACAAGAAATCTCGTCCCGAGATTTAGGAGCGGGAGTAAGGGGGAAGGGATTTGGTTACGAAATTCTAATGAATCTTTTCGGTCTTGGTTGCTCTTCTCGAAGTGGTCGATCCATTATATTGATGTCTTCATTTCTATGCTTCAGGTAATTATGGTGAAGTCGTCCTTTTCTTCAGGCACTCCAACGTACTTACGAATAGGTAAGGGGCAGCTCAGTCACGACAGAATGTTTTTGAGGGAAACCATCTGGGGTTAACCTATGAATGAGCATAAGATTATCTCTCGAGTTGAACATATAAAATACATCGAGAGTAAGGTACGAAGGTACCATAAGAGGTTCCAAGAGGATAGATTGTTGCTCGAAGTCTGAACCAGAGTGAGACAGGGGTTCAGAGCGGCGAGAGTAAGTATAGCGTCTGATACCAGAA
>NW_021302031.1:0-1091 GCF_002162155.2 Triticum dicoccoides
AGACGAGATTCTTGTTTAGTGGGGGTGAGTTGTCACATCCCTAGCTTCTGGTAATGCTCTAGGCTAGCTTCATGTGTGCATCATGTTTAAATTTCATTTAAATTTGAAATGAGGATTGGTGGAACCCTCAGAATCATTTTGAAAATGACCCAAATAAAAAAATTCCCCAAAAGGGACCAAGAAAATGCTCATGTTGCCCTCTGAAAATATTGGACAGAGATAAAAATCAAAACAATATTTTTAGGAGCTCATGGACATTTATTTTGGCCATTTGGATTAATTCGATAAATATTTGCATTGGAAAGATATTTCTATATATATGAAATATGGTCCAAAAATTATGCCAATTATAAAAGAGCTCTGGAATAATACCATTAGCCCCTACAAAAATTGGCATAATGAAATTAAATGATTTAATATATTTATTAAATCAAACAAATGTCAGAAAAATAGAAAACAGAAGTAAAATAGGAAAACACAGAGAGAGGGGGGGAAACATTACCTGCAGCCCACCTGGGCCACTTACCTGTAGCCGGCCCAGCTCCTCCCGCTGGCCCAGCCCACCTCCTCCTTCCCCCTTGTCTTCTTCCTCCCCTCGCACCGAAGCAGCTCGGTGGCGAGCGCCGATGCCGCCTCGGCCACCTCCTGCTTCCACCGAGGCGTTCCCGAGCCTCCCCCTCACGCCACGCACTTCCCCTCGCCCCCTGCACCTCCCCTCTCTTCCCCTGGACCCCGTTCTCTCCTCTGCTTTCCTCCCTGCACGCGCCCGAGCGGAGCTCGTCGTCGCCGACGCCGTTCGCCGTAGCCACCGTGCTCCTCGCTGCCACCCTAAGAACCCAGGGGATCCGCCTCGACCACTTCTTCCTCCTCGCCGAGAAGCGCACCGCGGGAGCCCCTGCAACGTCGCCACCGCCGGCTTCTTCAACCTCGGGACCGCCGGCCATCTTCGTCAAATTCGTCGGCTCGGGTGCCTCCCCGAGCTCCCCGAGGCCACCGTCGCAACCCCTGTGAGCTACTCTTCCATTCCCCCTCCTCCTCGCGCTCGTTCCCGTACCCTAGCCGCCTTTCCGCCGGACCCGAGAGCTCGCCGC
>NW_021302032.1:0-1607 GCF_002162155.2 Triticum dicoccoides
GGTTATGCAATCAGGTGTTGGGGATACAGGGGAAGCATAATATCTCACCCAAAACTAACAAATCCTACATCCAGCTGTATCCATCCTTCAACACATAACCAAGAAACCTTCGGAAATCATCTACCTCAACCTTCGAAAAGCATCCGTTATACAAGTCATGGCAATACTCCCGTACTCACCTCAGTACTGGGTTATCGGGGTTATCTCACCAACAACTGCATAAAAGAGATTTTCGATGTCGGCGTACTAAACTCAGGTATTCCAGAACTGCAACGATAAAATTATGACGACAACACCTCAGAGCTCAACTCCCCGGGACACTTCCACAAAACCCCTGACAGGAGGCACCAAGACAATGTTCTCATCATAAAACCATCGGAACGATTCCAAGATACCCGCGTGATCCTAAATTTTTTTTAGTGAAATTTGAGAAGAGAAGAGTCAAAACTCTACGTCAGGATGCCTTACCAGAGCGATGAAGAGACTGGGGAGTAAAAAGAATTCCTAACTCTCCGATATATAATTCCTAAATGACTCAAAATATTTTTCTAGACACAACTCGGCCGCTAAAAACGATCAAGCAGTGGGGCTCCTAAGGTCGGGGAAGGCTCTGATTACCAACTTGTAACGCCCTCGATGCGGCTATATCTCCCACGTGTCGAAGCACGACTTAGAGGCATAACCGCATTGAAAGCAATGTCGCAAGTGAGGTAATCTTCACACAACCCATGTAATACATAAGGGAAAGAGATACATAGTTGGCTTACAATCGCCACTTCACACAATTACATGAATAAAGCATTACATCATCCAGATACAATCAAGGTCCGACTACGGAACCAAAATAAAAGAAGAACCCCAAATGCGACAAAGGTCCCCGATCGACCCCAACTGGGCTCCACTACTGATCAACTAGAACGAAACAACACAAAGGGCAAGATCTTCATCGAGCTCCTCCTTGAGCTTGGTTGCGTCATCTGCACGGTAACATAGGCACCTGCAAACTGGTTTTGGAGGTATCTGGTGAGCCACGGGGACTCAGCAATCTCGCACCCGCGAGATCAAGACTATTTAAGCTTATAGGAAGGATGGAGTAATGAGGTGGAGCTGCAGCAAGCGACTAGCATATATGGTGGCTACATACGCAAATGAGAGCGAGAAGAGAAGGCAAAGCACGATCGATAAAAGTATGATCAAGAAGTGATCCTATAGCAACCTACGTCAAGCATAACTCCAACACTGTGTTCACTTCCCGGACTCCGCCGGAAAGAGACCATCACGGTTACACACACGGTTGATGTATTTTAATTAAGGTCAACTTCGGGTTTTCTACAACCGGACGTTAACAAATTCCCATCTGCCCATAACCGCGGGCACGGCTTTCGAAAGTTCAAATCCCTGCAGGGGTGTCCCAACTTAGCCCATGACAAGCTCTCACGGTCAACGGAGGAATAGACCTCCACCCGAGACACTCCGATCAGACTCGGTATCCCGGTACAACAAGACATTTCGACAGGGTAAAACTAAACCAGCAACACCGCCCGAATGTGCCGACAAATCCCGATAGGAGCTGCACATATCTCTTTCTCAGGGCACACTCAGATGAG
>NW_021302033.1:0-1297 GCF_002162155.2 Triticum dicoccoides
GAAGGCACGTCCTCGAATGAAAATAATGCCTCTTTGCACACAAAAGCATAGCAAACAGATTTGCTGAAATCTAGCTCATCAATATCAGATTTGGTGGCAAATAAACATGCACTTTTCAATTTAATTTCAGAAGCAACACTAGATGGTTTATTATTAGGCTTCATTTGCTGCTCAAATTCTTTTGCCACAATCTGATTTTCACTCTTATTCGTCTCCTGTTTTGCTTTATTAGCTCTATTAATATCATCTTTCAAAATGGAATCAGGAGTCATAGGAAGCAAAGTAATATTTTTATCCTTATGAACAAGAGTATAGTGATTGTTTCTACCATGGTGTACAGAGTTTTTATCAAATTGCCATGGTCTACCAAGTAATAAGGAACATGCTTGCATAGGTACCACATCACAATAACCATAATCAGCATATGTAGAGATACTAAAATGCACACGAACAGTACGTGTTACCTTAACCTTGCCGCTGTTGTTGAACCATTGGATGTAGTAAGGATGTGGATGTGGTCTTGTGGTGAGAGAAAGCTTCTCCACCATCTCCATGCTAGCCAAGTTGTTGCAGCTCCCTCCGTCTATGATGACGCGCACAGAACGTTCCTTCACAACTCCCTTGGTATGGAACAAATTGTGCCTCTGATTTTGCTCAAGTTGTGTGATCTGTACACTCAAAACACGTTGAGCAACTAAACATTCATACCTGTCAGCGTCTTCAGGAGCCATGTATTGCGTCTCATGATCAGAATCATCTCCACCATGTTCTTCACGTGTAATAAGAGCCAAAGTCTCCTCATCATAGTCACTAGCAGACTCATATCCACCATCCGCGGTAGCAATCATCACACGCGGAGATTTGCATTCCCTCGCATAATGACCTCCTCCCTTACAACGACGACAAATAATATCACTTGTGTGCCCTGTTGATGCCATGGAAGAAGAAGAACGCTGTGCAGGCCCCGCAGGTGCGCTCTTGGCAGATAATGGTGGTTGTGCATGTTTTCTTGTATCACGGCTGGAGGTGGCACCGGATGGAGGTGCTGGTGCAGTTGAAGTAGAAGATGCACGTGGTGTCCATGATGAAGGTCGGCCTGCAGAAAAGTTAGTTCGCCCCAATGCTTGTCGATCCTGCACTTCACGTTCAGCTTTACAAGCAAGATGGAATAAACGAGTGATATTAGTATACTCCTTATAGTCTAGAATGGTCTGAATCTCTCTATTTAATCCACCCAGAAAACGTGCAAGCATAGCTTCATTCTCCTCAACAATACCACATCTAATCATGCCAGTTT
>NW_021302034.1:0-1247 GCF_002162155.2 Triticum dicoccoides
GAACTCTTTATCACCTCCATAACCGAGAAACATATCCTTATTCCTCTAAGGATAATTTAGACCGCTATCTGGTGATCTACTCCTAGATTACCTTTGTACCCTCTTGCCAGATATGTGGCAAGGCACACATCAGGTGCGGTACTCAGCATGGCATACCGTATAGAGCCTATGACAAAAGCATAGGGGACGACCTTCGTCCTTCCTCTTTCTTCTGCCGTGGTCGAGCTTTAAGTCTTAACTTCATACCTTACAACTCAGGCAAGAACTGCTTTTTTGACTGGTCCATCTTGAACACCTTCAAGATCATGTCAAGGTATGTGCTCATTTGAAAGTACCATTAAGAATTTTGATCTATCCTTATAGATCTTGATGCTCAATGTTCAAGTAGCTTAATCCAGGCTTTCCATTGAAAAATACTTTCCAAATAACCCTATATGCTTTCCAGAAATACTACGTCATTTCTGATCAACAATATGTCAACATATATTTATCAGAAATTCTATAGTGCTCTCACTCACTTCTTTGGAAATACAAGTTTCTCATAAACTTTGTATACACCCAAAACTTTGATCATCTTATCAAAGCATACATTCCAACTCCGAGATGCTTACTCCAGTCCTTAGAAGGATTGCTAGAGCTTTGCATACTTATTAGCATCTTTCAGGATTAACAAAACCTTCCGGTTGTATCACATAAAACCTTTCCTCAAAAATCGTCGAGGAAACAATGGTTTTTGGCATCCTATCTGCAAGATTTCACAAATAATGCAGTAATTGCTAATATAATTCCAACAGACTCTTAGCATCGCTACGAGTGAGAAAGTCTCATCGCAGTCAACTCCTTGAACTTATCGGAAAACATCTTAATGACAAGTCAAGCTTTCTTAATGGTGATACCTACCATCATTGTCCGTCTTCCTTTTAAAATCCATATGTACATAACAGCCTTACGACCATCAAGTAGTTCTCCCAAAGTCTACACTTTGTTTTCATATATGGATCCTCTCTCGGATTATATGGCCTAGAGCCATTTTGGAATCCAGGCCCACCATTGCTTCTCCATAGCTCGTAGGTTCATTGTTGTCTAGCAACATGACTTCCAAGACAGGATTACGTACCACTCTAAAGTAGTACGCATCCTTGTCATCCCACGAGGTTTGGTAGTGACTTGATCTGAAGTTTCATGATCACTATCATAAGCTTCCACTTCAATTGGTGTAGGTGCCATAGGAACAACTCCTGTGCCCT
>NW_021302035.1:0-1246 GCF_002162155.2 Triticum dicoccoides
AACTCTTTATCACCTCCATAACTGAGAAACATATCCTTATTCCTCTAAGGATAATTTAGACCGCTATCTGGTGATCTACTCCTAGATTACCTTTGTACCCTCTTGCCAGATATGTGGCAAGGCACACATCAGGTGCGGTACTCAGCATGGCATACCGTATAGAGCCTATGACAAAAGCATAGGGGACGACCTTCGTCCTTCCTCTTTCTTCTGCCGTGGTCGAGCTTTAAGTCTTAACTTCATACCTTACAACTCAGGCAAGAACTGCTTTTTTGACTGGTCCATCTTGAACACCTTCAAGATCATGTCAAGGTATGTGCTCATTTGAAAGTACCATTAAGAATTTTGATCTATCCTTATAGATCTTGATGCTCAATGTTCAAGTAGCTTAATCCAGGCTTTCCATTGAAAAATACTTTCCAAATAACCCTATATGCTTTCCAGAAATACTACGTCATTCCTGATCAACAATATGTCAACATATATTTATCAGAAATTCTATAGTGCTCTCACTCACTTCTTTGGAAATACAAGTTTCTCATAAACTTTGTATACACCCAAAACTTTGATCATCTTATCAAAGCATACATTCCAACTCCGAGATGCTTACTCCAGTCCTTAGAAGGATTGCTAGAGCTTTGCATACTTATTAGCATCTTTCAGGATTAACAAAACCTTTCGGTTGTATCACATAAAACCTTTCCTCAAAAATCGTCGAGGAAACAATGGTTTTTGGCATCCTATCTGCAAGATTTCACAAATAATGCAGTAATTGCTAATATAATTCCAACAGACTCTTAGCATCGCTACGAGTGAGAAAGTCTCATCGCAGTCAACTCCTTGAACTTATCGGAAAACATCTTAATGACAAGTCAAGCTTTCTTAATGGTGATACCTACCATCATTGTCCGTCTTCCTTTTAAAATCCATATGTACATAACAGCCTTACGACCATCAAGTAGTTCTCCCAAAGTCTACACTTTGTTTTCATATATGGATCCTCTCTCGGATTATATGGCCTAGAGCCATTTTGGAATCCAGGCCCACCATTGCTTCTCCATAGCTCGTAGGTTCATTGTTGTCTAGCAACATGACTTCCAAGACAGGATTACGTACCACTCTAAAGTAGTACGCATCCTTGTCATCCCACGAGGTTTGGTAGTGACTTGATCTGAAGTTTCATGATCACTATCATAAGCTTCCACTTCAATTGGTGTAGGTGCCATAGGAACAACTCCTGTGCCCT
>NW_021302036.1:0-1070 GCF_002162155.2 Triticum dicoccoides
GAAAAGGACTAAGGATATGTTTCTCGTATATGGAAGTGACAAAGAGCTCATCGTAAAAGGTTACGTTGATGCAAGCTTTGACACTGATCCGGACGATTCTAAATCGCAAACCGGATACGTGTTTACATTAAACGGTGGAGCTGTCAGTTGGTGCAGTTCTAAACAAAGCGTCGTAGCGGGATCTACATGTGAAGCGGAATACATAGCTGCTTCGGAAGCAGCAAATGAAGGAGTCTGGATGAAGGAGTTCATATCCGATCTAGGTGTCATACCTAGTGCATCGGGTCCAATGAAAATCTTTTGTGACAATACTGGTGCAATTGCCTTGGCAAAGGAATCCAGATTTCACAAAAGGACCAAACACATCAAGAGACGCTTCAAATCCATCCGGGATCTAGTCCAGGTGGGAGACATAGAGATTTGCAAGATACATACGGATCTGAATGTTGCAGACCCGTTGACTAAGCCTCTTCCACGAGCAAAACATGATCAGCACCAAAGCTCCATGGGTGTTAGATTCATTACAGTGTAATCTAGATTATTGACTCTAGTGCAAGTGGGAGACTGAAGGAAATATGCCCTAGAGGCAATAATAAAGTTATTATTTATTTCCTTATAATCATGATAAATGTTATTATTCATGCTAGAATTGTATTTACCGGAAACATAATACATGTGTGAATACATAGACAAACAGAGTGTCACTAGTATGCCTCTACTTGACTAGCTCGTTAATCAAAGATGGTTATGTTTCCTAATCATGAACAATGAGTTGTTATTTGATTAACGAGGTCACATCATTAGTAGAATGATCTGATTGACATGACCCATTCCATTAGCTTAGCACCCGATCGTTTAATATGTTGCTATTGCTTTCTTCATGACTTATACATGTTCCTATGACTATGAGATTATGCAACTCCCGTTTACCGGAGGAACACTTTGGGTACTACCAAACGTCACAACGTAACTGGGTGATTATAAAGGAGTACTACAGGTGTCTCCAATGGTCGATGTTGGGTTGGCGTATTTCGAGATTAGGATTTGTCACTCCGATTGTCGGAGAGGTA
>NW_021302037.1:0-1054 GCF_002162155.2 Triticum dicoccoides
GCCTGCCCTCCCCTCCTCGCCTCGGTGTCCCTGGACGACGCCACGCCCTCCCCCCTGCTCTCTCTCACTCTCCCCCGGCTCTCCCCTCCTCTCCCTCGCTCTCTCTCTCGCCCGGCCAAACACCACCGTCGCCGCCGTTCGCCTTAGCAGCCATCTCCGGCCACCCCTCGCTTCCCCGACCAGCTCAGGAGCTCCGCCACGACTCCCTCTTCCTCCCCACCGCTCCACAGCTCCCCGGAAGCCCTGCATCGCCGCCACGTCGCCGTTCCCCTCTTCGGGCTCCGACCACCGTCGCCGTCGAATTCGCCGTCTCCAGCGCGTCCCCGAGCCCGCTTCGACGCCCACTGCAACCGCGGTGAGCTACGCCACCGTTTCCCCCTCTCCTTCCCCTCGTTCCCTCACCGTAGCCACCTCCCCACCACGGACGAACCTCCGCCGTCGCCGAGCTCACCGTCGACGCAGCTCCGGTGACCATTTGGTCACCCCGGCGAGTCCAACGAGTTCGCAAGACCCCGTAGAGCATCCCTAGCGCCTCGCTTTGCTCGACTTCGAGCTCCAGCACCGTTCCCGTGCACGACCGAACCCCGGCGGCCGCAGCCGAGCTCGCCGCCGTCGACTCCGGCCACCCCGACCCCAACGGACTCCGCCAAGAGCTGCGGGTTGTCCTCAGCTCCACTCCGGTGGTCTCTGCGGCCCCTCTGGTGGCCGAAATGGCCAAAACCACTCCCGCCGCCGCGTCGGGCTCGCCGGCGGCTAAACGCCGGTGCAGCCGACTCGGGTTTGACCACGGGTGGGCCCTGGTTGACTCCCCTGAGTCAATGACAGGTGGGGCCCAGCCCTGTTAATTAAACAGGATTAGTTTTAATTAAGTTTTAGTTAAAATAATCACCCTGACATGCGGGACCCACTGTCAGGTTTGACCTGGACCAGTTCCGTTGACCTGCTGACGTCACACTGACGTCAGGCTGACGCAGTAATTGATTTTCTGGATTTAATTTAAATCAGGAAATTCCAGAATATTATTTAAACTTCAAAAATTCATAACTTTTATTCT
>NW_021302038.1:0-835 GCF_002162155.2 Triticum dicoccoides
TGTTGATGACCGACATGTAAACGCATCCCATGGTTTTATAATCGTGGTAATCACTCTGGGACCCCAAAATAGTGAGTAATACTCCATGAAACAGGCCAGAATCGGCCAAAACTGGCAGTGTTGATGACAGAAACGTAAACGCATCCCAAGATTTGTTAATCGTGGAAATCACTCTCGGACCCCAAAACAGTGAGTAATAGTCCATGAAACGGGCCAGAATCGGCCAAAACTGCCAGCGTTGATGACCGACACGTAGACGCATCCCAGGGTTTGTTAATGGTGGTAATCACTCCGTGACCCCAAAACAGTGAGTAATAGTCCATGAAACCGGCCAGAATCGGCCAAAACTGTCAGTATTGATGACCGACATGTAAGCGCACCCTTGGGTTGACTAACTATGGAAATCGCTTCGGGACCCCAAATCGGTGAGTAATAATCCAAGAGATGGGCCAGAATCGGCCAAAACTGCGAGTGTTGATGACCAACACGTAAACGCATCACAGGGTTTGTTAATCGTGGAAATCACTCTGGGACCCCAAAACAGTGAGTAATATCGATGAAACAGGCCAGAATCGGCCAAAACTAGCAGTATTGATGACCGACACGTAAACACATCCCAGGGTTTGTTAATCGTGGAAATTACTTCGGGACCCAAAAACAATGAGTAATAGTCCATGAAACGGGCCAGAATAGGCCAAAACTGCCACTGTTGATGACCAAGACGTAAACGCATCCCAGGGTTTGTTGATAGTGGAAATCACTCTCCAACCCCAAAACAGTGCGTAATAGTCCATGAAACGGGCGAGAATCGGCCAAAACTGCCAGTGTTGGTGAC
>NW_021302039.1:0-1982 GCF_002162155.2 Triticum dicoccoides
CACATCTGTGACATTTTTGGCTGAACGAATTGTTTTTTTGTCATACATATGACACTTCTATGACGATAATTGTGACAAAACCCGGTATCATCATAGATGTGGTGGGCTCCTACTTCTATGAAAAAAATCATGACAGAAAATGGGCTTTTCGTCCTGGGCGGGCCGGAGACGCAGCTGCATGACATTCTTTGGGTCGTCCATGACGGAAAAAACCATGGTAGAAGCGAGGGGGAGGAAAATTTCGGGGAATTCCCGGTTACGGTGGGAGGTCGGGGGCCGAGCGATGCGCGTTTCTCTCATACACGTACACGCGTGTGTGCGAGGCGTTGGCTCTAACTGAACCCGAGCGAGGCGTTGGGCTCTAACTGAACCCGAGTGATTGCACTGCAGGCTACGCGTTACTGAACCTGAGCGATCGATCGATGGATGTTAACTGAACCCGATCGAGCAGTTCCTTCGCAACTGCTGCTAACTCAAGCCGGTCGATGCTGCCTCTGGGATGAATAGTGAGCATTGCAGGGGGTTCGGATGAACAGTGAGCGGTGGCGTTGCCTCTGGATGAACAGGACCCCGTGGTGTGGTGGAGGGCTGGATGAACAGTAGACGGTGGAGGGGTGCCCGTGGAGGGGTGGTTGAATAGGACCCCGTGGTGTGGAGGGCTGGATGAACAGTAGATGGTGGAGGGGTGGTTGAACAGTAGCCGGTGGAGTAACGCGCGGTGGAGGCTGGATGAACAGGAGCCCGTGGAGGCTGGAGGAGGTCGACGATGGAGATGAACAGTATCCCGTGGAGTCCCGTTTTGCGGTACGCCACACCCCTCCCAATGAACAGGACCCCTGTTTCGACCGTAGGAGGTCCGAACCGTCCGTTTTGTGGTATGCCACACCCCTCCCGATCAACAGGACCCCCGTTTCGACCATAGGAGGTCCGTTTCCTCCGTTTTGCGGTACGCCAGACCCCTCCCGATGAACAGGATCCCGTTTCGAACGTGGCCGGTCGAACACAAGGCCGTTTCCTCCGTTTTGCGGTACGCCAGGCCTCGTTTCCATCGCCTGTTCCATCCAAGCCTTCCCGATGAACACGACCATGCATTCCGTTCCGACCCAGCCGGTTGGCTCCCACGCGTTCTGTTGCCTCCCGATGAACACGACGCATTTCGTTGCCTCCCCATGAACACGACACATTCCGTTGCCTCCCCATGAACATGACGACGACGCTGCCTCCCCATGAACACGACGACGATGCTGTTTCTCCGTTCCGGCCCAGCCATGTACATGAGCCCTGGCCGTACGTATGTGCTAGTAGGCGTTCGAGACCCCGCCCATATGTACACATACGTGGCCATATTTTCTTTCTTGCACCCTGGCTGCTATACGTACGTGTACATGCTACGTGCGCGCCTCTACTACGACACGTACGCACCTCTACTACGACACGTGTGTGCCTCTACATCCACCAGTATATATGTACGTAGACGTTCGCAACCAGAATGACAACGCTACGCACGCTTCGACTAGGTGGGTCCCGACTGTCAGGCACTTCCTTGCGTGCGAAGATGTAGCTGGTGGGTCCTAGCAGTCAGGGGGGCGAATTGTTTTTTTTTGCCCGGACGCACTTCCTTGCGTGCGAAGATGTAGCTGTTGGGTCCCAGCAGTCAGGGGGGAAAATCATTTTTTTTGCCCAGACGCACTTCCTTGCGTGCGAAGATGTAGCTGGTGGGTCCCAGCAGTCAGGGGAAATGTTTTTTTGGCGAAATATGGTGGCCCGTCTGGTGGGTCCCCGTTGTCAGGTGGAGGAATCATTATTTTTGCGCGTAATAAGGAGGCACTTCCTTGCTGCGGCTGTGGACCCAGCTGTCAGCCTCTCCACGTACAGTCCACGTCCGATGGAAGTTGTTTCTTGACCACGTTGACCACGCCGCGCCGAGAGCACCATGGCAGTGGACGACGGTGAGGACTAGGAATGGGACGACTCGGAGCCGG
>NW_021302040.1:0-1219 GCF_002162155.2 Triticum dicoccoides
AAAAACAGCACGTAAATGTTCCAAATGTTCTTCCAAAGATCTGCTATAAATCAATATGTCATCAAAGTAAACTACCACAAATCGTCCAATGAAAGCACGTAAAACTTCGTTCATTAATCTCATGAAAGTACTAGGTGCATTAGTTAACCCAAAAGGCATGACTAACCACTCATATAATCCAAACTTAGTTTTAAATGCTGTTTTCCATTCATCTCCCAATTTCATACGAATTTGATGGTAGCCACTACGCAAATCAACTTTGGAGAATATTGTAGAGCCACTCAATTCATCAAGCATATCATCTAGCCTAGGAATAGGATGACGATAACGAATAGTAATATTATTAATGCCTCTACAATCAACACACATACGTGATGTACCATCCTTTTTCGGCACTAGAATAATAGGAACAGCACAAGGACTAAGGGATTCGCGTATATAACCTTTGTCGAGAAGCCCTTGTACTTGATGCATAATCTCCTTCGTCTCCTCTGGGTTGGTACGGTATGGTGCACGGTTTGGCAGTGAAGCACCGGGAATTAAGTCAATCTGATGCTCAATCCCTCGAATAGGCGGTAATCCCGGTGGCACGTCTTGTGGAAAAACGTCAGCGAACTCCTGCAAAATGTTAGTGACAGCAGGAGGCAAAGAGGAAGGCACGTCCTCGAAAGAAAATAATGCCTCTTTGCACACAAAAGCATAGCAAACAGATTTGCTGAAATCTAGCTCGTCAATATCAGATTTGGTGGCAAATAAACATGGACTTTTCAATTTAATTTCAGAAGCAACACTAGATGGTTTATTATTAGGCTTCATTTGTTGCTCAAATTCTTTTGCCACAATCTGATTTTCACTCTTATTCTTCTCCTGTTGTGCTTTATTAGCTCTATTAATATCATCTTTCAAAATGGAATCAGGAGTCATAGGAAGCAAAGTAATATTTTTATCCTTATGAACAAGAGTATAGTGATTGTTTCTACCATGGTGTACAGAATTTTTATCAAATTGCCATGGTCTACCAAGTAATAAGGAACATGCTTGCATAGGTACCACATCACAATCAACATAATCAGCATATGTAGAGATACTAAAATGCACACGAACAGTACGTGTTACCTTAACCTTGCCGCTGTTGTTGAACCATTGGATGTAGTAAGGATGTGGATGTGGTCTTGTGGTGAGAGAAAGCTTCTCCACCATCTCCATGCTAGCCAAGTTG
>NW_021302041.1:0-1525 GCF_002162155.2 Triticum dicoccoides
AGGAGACGAAGGAGATTATGCGTCAAGTACAAGAGCTTCTCGACAAAGGTTATATACACGAATCCCTTAGTCCTTGTGCTGTTCCTATTATTCTAGTGCCGAAAAAGGATGGTACATCACGTATGTGTGTTGATTGTAGAGGCATTAATAATATTACTATTCGTTATCGTCATCCTATTCCTAGGCTAGATGATATGCTTGATGAATTGAGTGGCTCTACAATATTCTCCAAAGTTGATTTGCGTAGTGGCTAGCATCAAATTCGTATGAAATTGGGAGATGAATGGAAAACAGCATTTAAAACTAAGTTTGGATTATATGAGTGGTTAGTCATGCCTTTTGGGTTAACTAATGCACCTAGTACTTTCATGAGATTAATGAACGAAGTTTTACGTGCTTTCATTGGACGATTTGTGGTGGTTTACTTTGATGACATATTGATTTATAGCAGATCTTTGGAGGAACATTTGGAACATTTACGTGCTGTTTTTATTGCACTACGTGATGCACGTTTGTTTGGTAACCTTGGGAAGTGCACCTTTTGCACCGACCGAGTATCTTTTCTTGGCTATGTTGTTACTCCACAGGGAATTGAAGTTGATAAAGCCAAGATTGAAGCTATTGAGAGTTGGCCGCAGCCCAAAACGGTCACACAAGTCAGGAGTTTTCTTGGCCTCGCTGGATTCTATAGGCGTTTTGTGAGAGATTTCAGCACCATTGCTGCACCTCTCAATGAGCTTACAAAGAAAGATGTGCCTTTTCTTTGGGGTACCGCACAGGAAGAAGCCTTCACGGTATAAAAAGATAAGTTGACACATGCTCCTTTACTCCAACTTCCTGATTTTAATAAGACTTTTGAGCTTGAATGTGATGCTAGTGGAATTGGATTAGGAGGTGTGTTATTACAAGATGGCAAACCTGTTGCATACTTTTCTGAAAAATTGAGTGGGCCTAGTCTGAATTATTCTACTTATGATAAAGAATTATATGCTCTTGTTCGGACTTTAGAAACATGGCAACATTATTTATGGCCGAAAGAATTTGTTATACATTCTGATCATGAATCTTTGAAACATATTAAAAGTCAAGTTAAACTGAATCGTAGACATGCTAAATGGGTTGAATTCATTGAGACTTTCCCTTATGTCATTAAACACAAGAAGGGAAAAGAAAATGTTATTGCTGATGCATTGTCTCGTCGCTATACTATGCTTTCACAACTTGACTTCAAAATATTTGGTTTGGAGACCATTAAAGATCAATATGTGCATGATGCTGATTTTAAAGATGTAATGCAGAATTGTAAAGAAGGAAGAATGTGGAACAAGTTTGTTGTTAACGATGGATTTGTGTTTCGTGCTAACAAGCTATGCATTCCAGCTAGTTCCGTTCGTCTTTTGTTGTTGCAGGAGGCGCATGGAGGAGGATTAATGGGACACTTTGGCGTGAAGAAGACGGAGGACGTACTTGCTACACATTTCTTTTGGCCAAAGATGAGACGGGATGTTGAGCGTTTTATTGCTCG
>NW_021302042.1:0-959 GCF_002162155.2 Triticum dicoccoides
TGACTTTTAATATGTTTCAAAGATTCATGATCAGAATGTATAACAAATTCTTTGGGCCATAAATAATGTTGCCATGTTTCTAAAGTCCGAACAAGAGCATATAATTCTTTATCATAAGTAGAATAATTCAGACTAGGCCCACTCAATTTTTCAGAAAAGTATGCAACAGGTTTGCCATCTTGTAATAACACACCTCCTAATCCAATTCCACTAGCATCACATTCAAGCTCAAAAGTCTTATTAAAATCAGGAAGTTGGAGTAAAGGAGCATGTGTCAACTTATCTTTCAATACCTTGAAGGCTTCTTCCTGTGCGGTACCCCAAACAAAAGGCACATCCTTCTTTGTAAGCTCGTTGAGAGGTGCAGCAATGGTGCTGAAATCTCTCACAAAACGCCTATAGAATCCAGCGAGGCCAAGAAAACTCCTCACCTGTGTGACCGTTTTGGGCTGCGGCCAACTCTCAATAGCTTCAATCTTGGCTTTGTCAACTTCAATTCCCCGGGGAGTAACAACATAGCCAAGAAAAGATACTCGGTCGGTGCAAAAGGTGCACTTCCCAAGGTTACCAAACAAACGTGCATCACGTAGAGCAATAAAAACAGCACGTAAATGTTCCAAATGTTCTTCCAAAGATCTGCTATAAATCAGTATATCATCAAAATAGACTACCACAAATCGTCCAATGAAAGCACGTAAAACTTCGTTCATTAGTCTCATGAAAGTACTAGGCGCATTAGTTAACCCAAAAGGCATGACTAACCACTCATATAATCCAAACTTAGTTTTAAATGCTGTTTTCCATTCATCTCCCAATTTCATACGAATTTGATGGTATCCACTACGCAAATCAACTTTGGAGAATATTGTAGAGCCACTCAATTCATCAAGCATATCATCTAGCCTAGGAATAGGATGACGATAACAAATAGTAATATTATTAATGCCTCTACAATCAAC
>NW_021302043.1:0-1409 GCF_002162155.2 Triticum dicoccoides
CTTAAGGTTACGATGACAGTTATATTATGAGTTTATGCATTTTGATGTACCGAAGGTTGTTCGGAGTCCCGGATGTGATCACGGACATGACGAGGAGTCTCGAAATGGTCGAGACATAAAGATTGATATATTGGAAGCCTATGTTTGGACATCGGAAGTGTTCCGGGTGAAATCGGGATTTTACCGGGTTACCGGGAGGTTACCGGAACCCCCCGGGAGCCATATGGGCCTTCATGGGCCTTAGTGGAAAGGAGAAAGGGGCAGCCCAAGGGGGCTGCGCGCCTCCCCCCTTCCCCTAGTCCTATTAGGACTAGGAGAGGTGGCCGGCCACCCCTCTCCCTCTTTCCCCCTTGGGAATCCTAGTTGGAATAGGATTGGGGGGGGAGTCCTACTCCCGGTAGGAGTAGGACTCCTCCTGCGCCTCTCTCTCTTGGCCGGCGCCCCCTCCCTCCCTTGGCTCCTTTATATACTGAGGTAGAGGCACCCCAAAGACACACAAGTTGACACAAGTTGATCCACGTGATCTATTCCTTAGCCGTGTGCGGTGCCCCCTGCCACCATATTCCTCGATAATACTGTAGCGGAGTTTAGGCGAAGCCCTACTGCTGTAGTTCATCAAGATCGTCACCACGCCGTCGTGCTGACGAAACTCTTCCCCGACACTTTGCTGGATCGGAGTCCGGGGATCGTCATCGAGCTGAACGTGTGCTCGAACTCGGAGGTGCCGTAGTTTCGGTGCTTGATCGGTTGGATCGAGAAGACGTACGACTACTTCCTCTACGTCGTGTCATCGCTTCCGCAGTCGGTCTGCGTTGGGTACATAGACAATACTCTCCCCTCGTTGCTATGCATCACATGATCTTGCGTGTGCGTAGGAATTTTTTTGAAATTACTACGAAACCCAACAGTAGGCCCTACCTTGCTGTTGATGCTACTGCACTAAATGGTAGGTTCAGAGGTCAGTTGGTTGCTGCATGTGCAATTGATGCACATAACTGGATTTTTCCAGTTGCATATGGTGTTTTGGAGACTGAGTCTAAAGAGAGTTGGGGTTGGTTTTTCCAAAATTTAAAGAAGGTGATAGGTCATCCTGAAGGACTAGTAATTCATACTGATGCATGCAAGGGTCTTGAGACAGCTGTAGATGAAATTTACCCTGGGGTAGAGCACAGAGAGTGCATGAGACATCTGGCTCAGAATTTTTCTAAGAAATTCAGGGGGAAGTTCTATGACCAGCATTTGTGGCCTTGTTCATTGACTTATAGCATTAAGAAGCACAACTATCACCTGAGACAGTTGTGCACAAAACCCAAGGTGCAGGCTTATCTGGAAGAGCACCACACAAAAATCTGGGCCAGGGCACAATTCAATGATATCTGCAAGGTTGACTATGTCAATAACAACCTTGC
>NW_021302044.1:0-34190 GCF_002162155.2 Triticum dicoccoides
CATATTGAGTCATTTTGGAGGAAAAATGCTAAGTATAGGTCATTTTAGAGCTATCCTAGGTTAAATAGGTCATTTTAGAGCTAAGTAAGGTTATTATGTCATTTTGGAGCTAGCTAAGCATATGAAGTCATTTAGGAGCTAAAATATGTCATTTCTTAAGCATATTATGTCATTTTAGAGCTAGTTAAGCATATTAAGTCATTTTGGAGGAAAAAATGCTAAGTATAGGTCATTTAGAGCTATCCTTGGTTAAATAGGTCATTTTAGAGCTAAGTAAGGTTATTATGTCATTTTAGAGCTAGCTAAGCATGTGAAGTCATTTAGGAGCTAAACTATGTCATTTCTTAAGCATATTATGTCATTTTAGAGCTAGTTAAGAAGATTAAGTAATTTTGGAGAAACAGATGCTAAGTATAGGTCATTTTAGAGCTATCCTAGGTTAAATAGGTCATTTTGGAGCTAATTAAGCATATTATGTCATTTTTGAGCTAGCTAAGCATATTGAGTCATTTTACAGGAAAAAATGCTAAGTATAGGTCATTTTAGAGCTATCCTAGGTTAAATAGGTCATTTTTAAGCTAGCTAAGCATATTAAGTCATTTTGGAGGAAAAAATTCTAACTATAGGTCATTTTGGAGCTATCCTAGGTTATATAGGTCATTTTGGAGCTAATTAAGCTTATTATGTAATTTTTGAGCTAGCTAAGCATATTGAGTCATTTTGGAGGAAAAATGCTAAGTATAGGTCATTTTAGAGCTATCCTAGGTTAAATAGGTCATTTTAGAGCTAAGTAAGGTTATTATGTCATTTTGGAGCTAGCTAAGCATATGAAGTCATTTAGGAGCTAAAATATGTCATTTCTTAAGCATATTATGTCATTTTAGAGCTAGTTAAGCATATTAAGTCATTTTGGAGGAAAAAATGCTAAGTATAGGTCATTTAGAGCTATCCTTGGTTAAATAGGTCATTTTAGAGCTAAGTAAGGTTATTATGTCATTTTAGAGCTAGCTAAGCATGTGAAGTCATTTAGGAGCTAAACTATGTCATTTCTTAAGCATATTATGTCATTTTAGAGCTAGTTAAGAAGATTAAGTAATTTTGGAGAAACAGATGCTAAGTATAGGTCATTTTAGAGCTATCCTAGGTTAAATAGGTCATTTTGAAGCTAGCTAAGCATATTAACTCATTTTGGAGGAAAAAATGCTAAGTATAGGTCATTTTTGAGCTATCGTAGGTTAAATAGGTCATTTTGGAGCTAATTAAGCTTATTATGTAATTTTTGAGCTAGCTAAGCATATTGAGTCATTTTGGAGGAAAAAATGCTAAGTATAGGTCATTTTAGAGCTACCCTAGGTTAAATAGGTCATTTTGAAGCTAGCTAAGCATATGAAGTCATTTAGGACCTAAAATATGTCATTTCTTAAGCATATTATATCATTTTAGAACTAGCTAAGCATATTAAGTCATTTTGGAGGAAAAGATGCTAAGTATAAGTCATTTTAGAGCTATCCTAGGTTAAATATGTCATTTTAGAGCTAAGTAAGGTTATTATGTCATGTTGGAGCTAGCTAAGCATGTGAAGTCATTTAGGAGCTAAACTATGCCATTTCTTAAGCATATTATGTCATTTTAGAGCTAGTTAAGCATATTAAGTAATTTTGGAGGAAAAGATGCTAAGTATAGGTCATTTTAGAGCTATCCTAGGTTAAATAGGTCATTTTGAAGCTAGCTAAGCATATTAAGTCATTTTGGAGGAAAAAAATGCTAAGTATAGGTCATTTTAGAGCTATCCTAGGTTAAATAGGTCATTTTGGAGCTAATTAAGCTTATTATGTAATTTTTGAGCTAGCTAAGCATATTGAGTCATTTTGGAGGAAACAATGCTAAGTATAGGTCATTTTAGAGCTATTCTAGGTTAAATAGGTCATTTTAGAGATAAGTAAGGTTATTATGTCATTTTGGAGCTAGCTAAGCATCTGAAGTCATTTAGGAGCTAAACTATGTCATTTCTTAAGCATATTATGTCATTTTAGAGCTAGTTAAGCAGATTAAGTAATTTTGGAGGAAAAGATGCTAAGTATAGGTCATTTTAGAGCTATCGTAGGTTAAATAGGTCATTTTGAAGCTAGCTAACATATTAAGTCATTTTGGAGGAAAAAATGCTAAGTATAGGTCATTTTTGAGCCATCGTAGGTTAAATAGGTCGTTTTGGAGCTAATTAAGCTTATTATGTAATTTTTGAGCTAGCTAAGCATATTGAGTCATTTTGGAGGAAAAAATGCTAAGTATAGGTCATTTTAGAGCTAGCCTAGGTTAAATAGGTCATTTTGAAGCTAGCTAAGCATATGAAGTCATTTAGGACCTAAAATATGTCATTTCTTAAGCATATTATATCATTTTAGAGCTAGCTAAGCATATTAGGTCATTTTGGAGGAAAAGATGCTAAGTATAAGTCATTTTAGAGCTATCCTAGGTTAAATATGTCCATTTAGAGCTAAGTAAGGTTATTATGTCATGTTGGAGCTAGCTAAGCATGTGAAGTCATTTAGGAGCTAAACTATGTCATTTCTTAAGCATATTATGTCATTTTAGAGCTAGTTAAGCATATTAAGTAATTATGGAGGAAAAGATGCTAACTATAGGTCATTTTAGAGCTATCCTAGCTAAATAGGTCATTTTGAAGCTAGCTAAGCATATTAAGTCATTTTGGAGGAAAAAATGCTAAGTATAGGTCATTTTAGAGCTATCCTAGGTTAAATAGGTCATTTTGGAGCTAATTAAGCTTATTATGTAATTTTTGAGCTAGCTAAGCATATTGAGTCATTTTGGTGGAAAAGTGCTAACTATAGGTCATTTCAGAGCTAGCCTAGGTTAAATAGGTCATTTTGGAGCTAATTAAGGTTATTATGTAATTTTTGACCTAGCTAAGCATATTGAGTCATTTTGGTGGAAAAAATGCTAACTATAGGTCATTTTAGAGCTAGCCTAGGTTAAATAGGTCATTTTGGTGCTAAGTAAGGTTATTATGTCATTTTGGAGCTAACTAAGCATATGAAGTCATTTAGGACCTAAAATATGTCATTTCTTAAGCATATTATATCATTTTAGAGCTAGCTAAGCATATTAAGTCATTTTGAAGGAAAAGATGCTAAGTATAGGTCATTTTAGAGCTATCCTAGGTTAAATATGTCATTTTAGAGCTAAGTAAGGTTATTATGTCATTTTGGAGCTACCTAAGCATGAGAAGTCATTTAGGAGCTAAACTATGTCATTTCTTAAGCATATTATGTCATTTTAGAGCTAGTTAAGCATATTAAGTAATTATGGAGGAAAAGATGCTAACTATAGGTCATTTTAGAGCTATCCTAGGCTAAATAGGTCATTTTGAAGCTAGCTAAGCATATTAAGTCATTTTGGAGGAAAAAATGCGAAGTATAGGTCATTTTAGAGCTATCCTAGGTTAAATAGGTCATTTTGGAGCTAATTAAGCTTATTATGTAATTTTTGAGCTAGCTAAGCATATTGAGTCATTTTGGAGCTAAAAAATGCTAAGTATAGGTCATTTTAGAGCTATCCTAGGTTAAATAGGTCATTTTGGAGCTAAGTAAGGTTATTATGTCATTTTGGAGCTAGCTAAGCATATGAAGTCATTTAGGAGCTAAAATATGTCATTTCTTAAGCATATTATGTCATTTTAGAGCTAGTTAAGCATATTAAGTCATTTTGGAGGAAAAGATGCTAAGTATAGGTCATTTTAGATCTATCCTAGGTTAAATAGGTCATTTTGAAGCAAGCTAAGCATATTAAGTCATTTTGGAGGAAAAAAATGCTAAGTATAGGTCATTTTAGAGCTATCCTAGGTTAAATAGGTCATTTTGGAGCTAATTAAGCTTATTATGTAATTTTTGAGCTAGCTAAGCATATTGAGTCATTTTGGAGGAAACAATGCTAAGTATAGGTCATTTTAGAGCTATTCTAGGTTAAATAGGTCATTTTAGAGATAAGTAAGGTTATTATGTCATTTTGGAGCTAGCTAAGCATCTGAAGTCATTTAGGAGCTAAACTATGTCATTTCTGAAGCATATTATGTCATTTTAGAGCTAGTTAAGCAGATTAAGTAATTTTGGAGGAAAAGATGCTAAGTATAGGTCATTTTAGAGCTATCGTAGGTTAAATAGGTCATTTTGAAGCTAGCTAACATATTAAGTCATTTTGGAGGAAAAAATGCTAAGTATAGGTCATTTTTGAGCCATCGTAGGTTAAATAGGTCGTTTTGGAGCTAATTAAGCTTATTATGTAATTTTTGAGCTAGCTAAGCATATTGAGTCATTTTGGAGGAAAAAATGCTAAGTATAGGTCATTTTAGAGCTAGCCTAGGTTAAATAGGTCATTTTGAAGCTAGCTAAGCATATGAAGTCATTTAGGACCTAAAATATGTCATTTCTTAAGCATATTATATCATTTTAGAGCTAGCTAAGCATATTAGGTCATTTTGGAGGAAAAGATGCTAAGTATAAGTCATTTTAGAGCTATCCTAGGTTAAATATGTCCATTTAGAGCTAAGTAAGGTTATTATGTCATGTTGGAGCTAGCTAAGCATGTGAAGTCATTTAGGAGCTAAACTATGTCATTTCTTAAGCATATTATGTCATTTTAGAGCTAGTTAAGCATATTAAGTAATTATGGAGGAAAAGATGCTAACTATAGGTCATTTTAGAGCTATCCTAGCTAAATAGGTCATTTTGAAGCTAGCTAAGCATATTAAGTCATTTTGGAGGAAAAAATGCTAAGTATAGGTCATTTTAGAGCTATCCTAGGTTAAATAGGTCATTTTGGAGCTAATTAAGCTTATTCTGTAATTTTTGAGCTAGCTAAGCATATTGAGTCATTTTGGTGGAAAAGTGCTAACTATAGGTCATTTCAGAGCTAGCCTAGGTTAAATAGGTCATTTTGGAGCTAATTAAGGTTATTATGTAATTTTTGACCTAGCTAAGCATATTGAGTCATTTTGGTGGAAAAAATGCTAACTATAGGTCATTTTAGAGCTAGCCTAGGTTAAATAGGTCATTTTGGTGCTAAGTAAGGTTATTATGTCATTTTGGAGCTAACTAAGCATATGAAGTCATTTAGGACCTAAAATATGTCATTTCTTAAGCATATTATATCATTTTAGAGCTAGCTAAGCATATTAAGTCATTTTGAAGGAAAAGATGCTAAGTATAGGTCATTTTAGAGCTATCCTAGGTTAAATATGTCATTTTAGAGCTAAGTAAGGTTATTATGTCATTTTGGAGCTACCTAAGCATGAGAAGTCATTTAGGAGCTAAACTATGTCATTTCTTAAGCATATTATGTCATTTTAGAGCTAGTTAAGCATATTAAGTAATTATGGAGGAAAAGATGCTAACTATAGGTCATTTTAGAGCTATCCTAGGCTAAATAGGTCATTTTGAAGCTAGCTAAGCATATTAAGTCATTTTGGAGGAAAAAATGCGAAGTATAGGTCATTTTAGAGCTATCCTAGGTTAAATAGGTCATTTTGGAGCTAATTAAGCTTATTATGTAATTTTTGAGCTAGCTAAGCATATTGAGTCATTTTGGAGCTAAAAAATGCTAAGTATAGGTCATTTTAGAGCTATCCTAGGTTAAATAGGTCATTTTGGAGCTAAGTAAGGTTATTATGTCATTTTGGAGCTAGCTAAGCATATGAAGTCATTTAGGAGCTAAAATATGTCATTTCTTAAGCATATTATGTCATTTTAGAGCTAGTTAAGCATATTAAGTCATTTTGGAGGAAAAGATGCTAAGTATAGGTCATTTTAGATCTATCCTAGGTTAAATAGGTCATTTTGAAGCTAGCTAAGCATATTAAGTCATTTTGGAGGAAAAAAATGCTAAGTATAGGTCATTTTAGAGCTATCCTAGGTTAAATAGGTCATTTTGGAGCTAATTAAGCTTATTATGTAATTTTTGAGCTAGCTAAGCATATTGAGTCATTTTTTAGGGAAAAAATGCTAAGTATAGGTCATTTTAGAGCTAGCCTAGGTTAAATAGGTCATTTTGGAGCTAGCTAAGCATGTGAAGTCATTTAGGAGCTAAACTATGTCATTTCTTAAGCATATTATGTCATTTTAGAGCTAGCTAAGCATATTAAGTCATTTTGGAGGAAAAGATGCTAAGTATAGGTCATTTTAGAGCTATCCTAGGTTAAATATGTATTTTAGAGATAAGTAAGGTTATTTTGTCATTTTGGAGCTAGCTAAGCATGTGAAGTCATTTAGGAGCTAAACTATGTCATTTCTTAAGCATATTATGTCATTTTAGAGCTAGTTAAGCATATTAAGTAATTTTGGAGGAAAAGATGCTAAGTATAGGTCATTTTAGAGCTATCCTAGGTTAAATAGGTCATTTTGAAGCTAGCTAAGCATAGTAAGTCATTTTGGAGGAAAAAAATGCTAAGTATAGGTCATTTTAGAGCTATCCCACGTTAAATAGGTCATTTTGGAGCTAATTAAGCTTATTATGTAATTTTTGAGCTAGCTAAGCATATTGAGTCATTTTGGTGGAAAAATGCTAACTATAGGTCATTTCAGAGCTAGCCTAGGTTAAATAGGTCATTTTGGAGCTAAGTAAGGTTATTATGTAATTTTTGAGCTAGCTAAGCATATTGAGTCATTTTGGTGGAAAAAATGCTAACTATAGGCCATTTTAGAGCTAGCCTAGGTTAAATAGGTCATTTTGGAGTTAAGTAAGGTTATTATGTCATTTTGGAGCTAACTAAGTGTGACGCCCGGATAGTTACGCCACAGTAACCCTCCGCTAATGATGCCACATCACCTCAAGTACTGTGGCTAATCTCGCATTAGTTCGAAACCGATTTGAATTCAATTTAAAAATCAGGCAAACAACAAAAGTTTTCAAAGACTAAAACTAAAATGTTCGGGTTGTGCCAAATAATGCATAGGTAATTATGTTGGTCAAACCACACCTTTATAAAAATGTTTAAACACTTTAAAAGGAATAAAATAGCAGCATTAATAATTATATAAATGCTTTTAAAATGACAAACAATTTCAAAACTATTTTATTTCAGTGCTAAGTTGTTTGTGGCTGTGGTATAAATTGTAACATCTATTTTGGGTGCCACTTTAGTATTTTTACAAAAACTAAAAATAAAAGAGAACAAAAAATAAAGAAACAACAGGAAAATACAATACAAAAAAAAGAGAGAAAGGCCTCCCTGGCCAACTGGGCCAGACGGCCCAACTGGCCGACCCACCTGAGTACAATACCAGCCCACTCCCACTTATCCCCTTCCCCTCGCTACAGGGACGATGGAGGGGTGTGGCAGCCATCCATGGCGCCAGGGACATGCGTGGCGGCCATCCCCGACCTCCCCGACGCCTATAAGCCACCCCCGCGTCGCCGGCGCCCAACCCTAGTTTTGCTCGCCCCCATCTCCCTCTGCCTCCCTCCTCAGATCCCCCTCCTTCTTGATCTCCGCCATGGACGCGTCGTCGGCGTAGCCGTCGCCGATGGCCTCCTCGCTGCCAGAGACCACCGGCCACCTCTGCTGCTCCTAAGCCACTCAACGGGCCTCCTTGTGCCTGCTCGGTGAGCACATCCTCTTCCCTCCCATTCTTGCGCCGTAGGCCGCCGTCCCCGAGCTCGTCCGAGCTGCCGCGCACGCGTACGTGCGTGCGTGTTGTGGCTGCTTCTATGCACGCGCGCCGGCCTCGCCGTGGTCTAGTGCTACTTCGCTCGCCGACCCGCCACACGCGCGTCACCACGCCCGCACGCACCAGCCCTGCCCTTGATCATGCCCGTAGTTGTCACGACCGTGCCGCCTGCGCCCAACGCCCCTGGCCTCTGCTGCTGCTCACGCCGCGGCATGCTGCTCGCCTGAGCTCCTGCGCCCGCCCACCACACGCACCGCACGCACCAAGCGCCTGTGCTGCTCGCTGCAGCTCTGCCTGCTGCTATGCTACACGGGTACAGTAACATTCAGTTACTGTAGCTAGTGCTAGCTTTTCTAATTTGACATTATCTGACCCTCTGTACAGCCTCTAAGCAACTTCTAACCAGCGGTTAACATGGGTAAAAATAATATGAGTAGAAAGCATACATGACAAACTCCATTTTATCCAACTGGACCAAATCCTTTTGATGTATGGTTTAATTCCTACAAAAATCACAAATTCCAATGTTCTGTTAATAGAAAGCTGAAAACAGCTTTAATTTCATAGCTACTTTAGAGCTGTTAATGATCAATCAAATGGACTCTAACAGAGTTGAAAGTGCTACTATCTTATAGACCACAGAAAAATGCTGCATATTGATATAAGGCACAAAATCATAGGAGTTATAGATCAATAGTTGTAGTGTTTTGAAAACATCCAAGTAATGTTTAAAACTGTCGAATTCTCAGACTTAGCAAAATTTCAGGGTTTTCCGAATATTGTTTTAATCTTCAAAAAAACATATAAAATAATCCGTAGCTCGGATGAAAAAGTTTTATACATGAAAGTTACTCAGAACGACGAGACGAATTCGGTTACACCCTCCGTTCGTCCGCCACACACCCCTAACATATCAAATCCACAACTTTCCCCCTCCGGTTCATCTGTCAGAAAACACGAAACACCGGGAATACTTTCCCGGATGTTTTCCCCCCTTCACCGGTATCACCTACTACCGCGTTAGGGCACACCGAACACCGCGTATTGCCTTGTTATATTTTGTGATGCTTTGTTTGCTCTGTATTCATTATTTCTTCCCCCTCTTCTCTCCGGTAGACTACGAGACCGATGCTGCTGCTGACCAGTTCGACTGCGGAGTTGACGACCCCTCTCTCTTGCCAGAGCAACCAGGCAAGCCCCCCCTTTGATCACCAGATATCGCCTACTCTTCTCTATACTGCTTGCATTAGAGTAGTGTAGCATGTTATTGCTTTCCGTTAATCCTATTCTGATGCATAGCCTGTCATTGCTGCTACAGTCATTGATACCTTACCCGCAATCCTAAATGCTTAGTATAGGATGCTAGTGTTCCATCAGTGGCCCTACACTCTTGTCCGTCTGCCATGCTATACTACTGGGTTGTGATCACTTCGGGAGGTGATCACGGGCATATACTATATACTTTACACTGTTACATTACCTGTGATACTGTACGGAGTTGGGGGCTGAAAGGACAGGTGGCTCCATCCCGGTAGAGGTGGGCCTGGGTTCCCGACGGCCCTCGACTGTTACTTTGTGGCGGAGCGACAGGGCAGGTTGAGACCACCTAGGAGACAGGTGGGCCTGGCCCTGTTCGGCGTTCGCGGATACTTAACACGCTTAACGAGATCTTGGTATTTGATCTGAGTCGGCTACGAGCCTATACGCACTAACCATCTACATGGGAGTAGTTATGGGTATCCTGACGTCGTGGTATCAGCCGAAGCACTTCAGACGTCAGCGACGGAGCGGCGCGCGCCGAATTGGACTGGAACGCCACTAGGCTAGGTCTGCTTTCGGCCGCCCTCGCAACGTGCAGGTGTGCTATGGGCGATGGGCCCAGACCCCTGTGCGCTTAGGTTTAGACCGGCGTGCTGGCCTCTCTGTTGTGCCTAGGTGGGGCTGCGACGTGTTGATCTTCCGCGGCCGGGCATGACCCAGGAAAGTGCGTCCGGCCAAATGGGATCGAGCGTGTTGGGCTATGTGGTGCACCCCTGCAGGGAAGTTAATCTATTCGAATAGCCGTGATCTTCGGTAACAGGACGACTTGGAGTTGTACCTTGACCTTATGACAACTAGAACCGGATACTTAATAAAACACACCCTTCCAAGTTCCACAGACAACCCGGTGATCGCTTTTCCACAGGGCGACGAGGGGAGGATCGCCGGGTAGGATTATGCTACTGCGATGCTACTGGAGATGCTACTTGAAGATGCTACTTGGAGATGCTACTTGGGGGACTTCAATCTACTCTCTTCTACATGCTGCAAGACGGAGGCTGCCAGAAGCGTAGTCTTCGACAGGATTACCTATCCCCCTCTTATTCTGGCATTCTGCAGTTCAGTCCACCGATATGGCCCTTTACACATATACCCATGCATATGTAGTGTAGCTCCTTGCTTGCGAGTACTTTGGATGAGTACTCACGGTTGCTTTCTCCCCCCTTTTTCCCCTTTCCTTTCTTTCTGGTTGTCGCAACCAGATGCTGGAGCCCTGGAGCCAGACGCCACCGTCGACGACGACCCCTACTACACCGGAGGTGCCCCTACTACGTGCAGCCCGCTGACGACGTCCAGGAGTAGTTAGGAGGATCCCAGGCAGGAGGCCTGCGCCTCTTTCGATCTGTATCCCAGTTTGTGCTAGCCTTCTTAAGGCGAACTTGTTTAACTTATGTCTGTACTCAGATATTGTTGCTTCCGCTGACTCGTCTATGATCGATCACTTGTATTCGAGCCCTCGAGGCCCCTGGCTTGTATTATGATGCTTGTATGACTTATTTTATTTGTAGAGTTGTGTTGTGATATCTTCCCGTGAGTCCCTGATCTTGATCGTACACATTTGCGTGCATGATTAGTGTACGATTGAATCGGGGGCGTCACAAGTTGGTATCAGAGCCAACTGCCTGTAGGAATCCCCCTTTCCAACTCCTTGGCCGAAGTCGAGTCTAGTCGTAGAAAAACTTTTACTAACATGGCTGTGTGGCCCATGGGCCCACGTCGCCATCGGGAGGTATTAGGATCTTTTATTCCTCGACCTTTACTCTGGGATTCTGAACTCTCTTCTATTCGGGTTAAACGATTTTTACAAAAATCTAACATTAGGTTCTCGAAAATACTTTCTCCCGGAGAGGCCCTTCAGTCCAGATGATCACCGACTGCACCAGAAGATTTCGAAGATACTCTCCGATTTTCTCTTGAGACCTTGTGCCCGTTGCCTTTGCAATTCCCTACCACTGAAATATCCCTATGGATAAATACTTACACCTGTCGTGCTTACTTTTATTCTCAGTCGATCTTGTTATTACAAGATACCCTGAGAACATTTTGTGCCTACTGCCTTGCAGTTCTTTGCCACCTGAATACCCCTAAGAATAACTTCTCGCACCTTCCGAGTATCCCCTCGTCCCAGTTGTTCAGGTGTTTCACAAAAGTCCTTGAAATACTATTCAATCCTCCGAAATCCTTAGCAGCTTTATTGCTCTGCAAATACTTGTCTACTAGCATTATGGATGCTTCCCATATATCTGGCAATATTCACTAGTATCTTTTGACACCGTCATTTTGATCCTATTGATTCAACATGTGTGCGAATGCACACAATCATCTATCAACCCTTCTAACTTATCTTTCCGACTGAGACATCATTTTTGAACATGAGCTGGTTCTCGACCAAACTATTTGTCGCCAATTGTGCCTCTGGTTTATCCAACTTATCCATCCTTGGTCAGAGCGACTGCTTCTGATCTTTTGTTTTGGAAATCATAATTCCTTTGTTATCTAAGCATCAAATTATTCCGATGTTCTATAATATGATGCCCGTGCATTCTTTCTGGAATACCGATACTCACCTCAACTCCGTTGTGGATCGCCCGATCCATTGTTGGATTGCTATCCGACAGTGTCCTTCATATTCAATCACCTTGTGAGTTCTTCCCCTGATACATAGTGCCTTTGGTAGATTGTATCATCTGCTTGGCCAACCATGCTCTGCTTTCGAGCTGGTGGTATTTACTATTGAAGTTTGTGGTATATGTTCCTAAGATGCCCTGATGGGTTGAACCTACGCCTTCCCTAATCCGTGTGAACCCGAAAGATTACACGGGTCATATTTATCTGGTATTGCACCAGGTAAAAAAAACACTTTTGACAACTAATGTCATTTTCGAAATACGAGAGGTGAATGAAAGGTTATGCATTGAAGAAGTGGGAGTCGACCTTGAACTTTGCGTTCATGCCCATGGACACGATGTACATCTTCTCATCGAAGTTTCTTTTAAAATCAATTATTCCCTTGGTATAAGTTCATCTTATATCTGAGATCTGGCCTTTTTGCAATCGTGGTTCTGACCATGTTCTCCTTTAAATATCATGTCCTGTGCAAGTTTAAGCACTTGTCTTCTATAGAGCAATACCCCAGTTCAACTTCTAGTTTGATATGTCGTCGAGTATTACCACCTGGTATCTCGAGATTATCTTGGAACTGCATAATTTCTTATGAGTTCTTCATCAAGTACTACATACTCACCGATTACAATTTTTCATGGGCTCGGAGTTATTGAACACTCAAAGACACCGATAACTGAACCGAGTCCGCTCTACGGTTCAACAACTCTTCAGTAAGCTTCTATAAGTACGAGTTTGTACCCGATCACGCCATTCCTAGCCTGTTTGGCTATATCATTGACGTGACGATTCTAACGGTGCTACCTGGTCCTTATTCTCGGAGCACCAATTTTCGACGATGAACTAACCTTATGTCGATTTTTTTTTCTCGTCATACCCTTTCACCTTAAACAACAAGCTTCAGTTCGAGTTTGTGTCGTAACTGTGGTTCCAATAACCTCTTGCTTCATCATTCCTTTGACTTGATGTCGTCGCTGATTGACTACATCTGCATGAAATCTCTCGACAATTGTGTCATGATCACCATCAACCTTATGAGCTCTTCCAGGAATTCAATTGAATTCATGATGGGTAATACCATCCTTGCCCCTCGATGATTCCTGTTCTCATCGACCACTTTATTGCCTTCCGTTCAACACAACTTGTTCGCGTTTTGTGTAAACCTTGAGATCACTGCTACCCAGCAGTTGATCTTCCTTACCTCGGAAGTATTACCATCACTTTTTGTCAAGAATGTGGTGAGAATATCACCACCTCTTAATAATTCTTGATATCTTAATACTTCTTGCCATCTTCGTTCATTCCTTGGTCCCCGTATTGTTTTCAACCGGAATACCGACAATGGAGCTATGACGTGTGAATTCAAAACTTCTAGCAACCCTATTGCTTTGAAGTGAATGGGTGATAGTTCATTCTAAGTCCTTCGCTAATTGAATCACCATTCTAACATTGGTCGTGCAACCCAACCCGTACTTCGGGCGCACCCTTCAACCAATGTTTAATTGTGTATGTTTTCCTCGAGCATACTTCCTTATATCAGTTGATCTGACAAATGTTATCTCCTTGTTCACTTAATGGTGGAAATCCATCTTTTGGGAATCTCGGTGAATTGCCGTTGAGTTCACCAGACACCTCCTTGTCCTCTCCCTGGTTTAATGGTGAACTATTGCTTCAGAAACCCGCTCCCATAGTTCATTTCCCGAGAAGCTTGCAATGCCATTTCAACGATTTGTGTTGCGCCTTTTCTTCTCGGACATCCTGAGTCTCATGTATCCTGACACCAATCGGATCTGAATCTCGGTCAGATATGATGGTTGGGACAACTTTCAAGAGTTATGACGTTGATCCTTTGATGACCCGGTAACATGATGTCATGCCTAGCACCCCCCCCCCCGGCTGGAGGACCTATCATTATAGATTCCTTTTCAGCAAGGTTATCCATTCATCCATGAGGAAATTGTAAGACTTATTCTACAAGTTATTCTTGATGGATCCTTCGTGTTTCCAAAGTCTGATCTTCACCTGAAGACCATGTCACTGCTATCTCGAAGCATGTCAATGGTACTCCGATTTTCAACAGGCACGTTTGAAGCACGATGCTATATTTTAATTATCAATTATCCTAACACCGTTGTATGAGTAATATCATGAGATTCCTCCCCCCTTACCTAAATGGTTTTCTACTTTATATCCTGTCATGGATAGCTTGCTCTGCTTGTCCTTGGGAAGGATATACCGTCGAAATATGTGTTTAAACATATTTTCCTTTCCATTGTTCTGTTTAATCTGATGATCATATTTCCTTCCATTTGTTTGTTTAAACCTTTTCTATGATCTATATGATATAAGCAGTAATAATCCACTGCTTGTGCAAACACCTCGATGTACAACTCTGTCAGTAAGACCTTGTTACTATTGATGATGACATTCCGGGAACCACCGATGGACGGGAACCTTGCCTATTGGTCCGCCTCGTTTCAACGAGCAGGAAAATGGTTCTCTTCGTCCCTCGCCCTTGGTACCAACGTTGTTGCCAACATAGCTGACATGGTACTCCCTGACATGCCTTGCTATCATGACCGTGCAAGATGTCACTGCTCCTATTATAAAAAAAAGAACCACATGGTGGGCCCATAACCCACAGTTTCACAGGATCGAAACCTGACTCTCCTATACACCCTGTTGCCAAAGTTATTCCTATAGCTTGACTTCGTATGTAATTTGCGAGCCACCTTCATAGTGATCAATTCTGGTATCGGACACAATACTTATTCCCGTTGCTCTGAACCCCATTCACACTCTGTTTCAGGCAATGAACGATTGCCTATCCGCTTGAAACTTCTTATTGCACCGTCTTACTTTGCTCTCGATGTGTTTCATTTGTTCAACTCGAGAGATACTCATATGTTCATACTTGGGAAACCCCTAGAAGATTTTCCCTTGTAACATCCTATCGTTGTAGAGCTGCCCCTTACCTATTCGTAAGTACGATGGAGATCCCGAAGAAAGGATGACAAATTGATCATGGTGACTTGAAGCAGTGAAATGAAGACATCAACGAAAGGGATCAACCTCTTCGAAAGGGAAGCCAAGACCGAGAAGACTCGTTAGGTTTTTCGCTACCAACACCTTCGCCCCTTATTCCACCTCTTAAATCTCGGGACGAGATTTCTTGTAGTGGAGGAGAATTGTGATGCCCGGATAGTTACGCCACAGTAACCCTCCGCTAATGATGCCACATCACCTCGAGTACTGTGGCTAATCTCGCATTAGTTCGAAACCGATTTGAATTCAATTTAAAAATCAGGCAAACAACAAAAGTTTTCAAAGACTAAAACTAAAATGTTCGGGTTGTGCCAAATAATGCATAGGTAATTATGTTGGTCAAACCACACCTTTATAAAATGTTTAAACACTTTAAAAGGAATAAAATAGCAGCATTAATAATTATATAAATGCTTTTAAAATGACAAACAATTTCAAAACTATTTTATTTCAGTGCTAAGTTGTTTGTGGCTGTGGTATAAATTGTAACATCTATTTTGGGTGCCACTTTAGTATTTTTACAAAAACTAAAAATAAAAGAGAACAAAAAAGAAAGAAACAACAGGAAAATACAATACAAAAAAAAGAGAGAAAGGCCTCCCTGGCCAACTGGGCCAGACGGCCCAACTGGCCGACCCACCTGAGTACAATACCAGCCCACTCCCACTTATCCCCTTCCCCTCGCTACAGGGACGATGGAGGGGTGTGGCAGCCATCCATGGCGCCAGGGACATGCGTGGCGGCCATCCCCGACCTCCCCGACGCCTATAAGCCACCCCCGCGTCGCCGGCGCCCAACCCTAGTTTTGCTCGCCCCCATCTCCCTCTGCCTCCCTCCTCAGATCCCCCTCCTTCTTGATCTCCGCCATGGACGCGTCGTCGGCGTAGCCGTCGCCGATGGCCTCCTCACTGCCAGAGACCACGCCAGGGGCACCGTCTTCGTCGCCTACTTCGACTACATGGGCGAGATCGAGCCGGAAGCCACCGGGACACCCGCTACTTCCCCATCCTCAACCTCCATCCGTCTCGGTCGCCGCCGCCGTCGCCAACACCGGCCACCTCTACTGCTCCTAAGCCACTCAACGGGCCTCCTTGTGCCTGCTCGGTGAGCACATCCTCTTCCCTCCCATTCTTGCGCCGTAGGCCGCCGTCCCCGAGCTCGTCCGAGCTTCCGCGTACGCGTACGTGCATGCGTGCTGTGGCTGCTTCTATGCACGCGCGCCGGCCTCGCCGTGGTCTAGTGCTACTTCGCCTGCTACTGCTCCAGCGCCGCCCCGTACGACGCTCGCCGACCCGCCACACGCGCGTCACCACGCCCGCACGCACCAGCCCTGCCCTTGATCGTGCCCGTAGTCGCCGCGACCGTGCCGCCTGCGCCCAACGCCCCTGGCCTCTGCTGCTGCTCACGCCGCGGCATGCTGCTCGCCTGAGCTCCTGCGCCCGCCCACCACACGCACCGCACGCACCAGGCGCCCGTGCTGCTCGCTGCACCTCTGCCTGCTGCTATGCTACACGGGTACAGTAACATTCAGTTACTGTAGCTAGTGCTAGCTTTTCTAATTTGACATTATCTGACCCTCTGTACAGCCTCTAAACAACTTCTAACCAGCGGTTAACATGGGTAAAAATAATATGAGTAGAAAGCATACATGACAAACTCCATTTTATCCAACTGGACCAAATCCTTTTGATGTATGGTTTAATTCCTACAAAAATCACAAATTCCAATGTTCTGTTAATAGAAAGCTGAAAACAGCTTTAATTTCATAGCTACTTTAGAGCTGTTAATGATCAATCAAATGGACTCTAACAGAGTTGAAAGTGCTACTATCTTATAGACCACAGAAAAATGCTGCATATTGATATAAGGCACAAAATCATAGGAGTTATAGATCAATAGTTGTAGTGTTTTGAAAACAGCCAAGTAATGTTTAAAACTGTCGAATTCTCAGACTTAGCAAAATTTCAGGGTTTTCCGAATATTGTTTTAATCTTCAAAAAAACATATAAAATAATCCGTAGCTCGGATGAAAAAGTTTTATACATGAAAGTTACTCAGAACGACGAGACGAATCCGGTTACACCCTCCGTTCGTCCGCCACACACCCCTAACATATCAAACCCGCAACTTTCCCCCTCCGGTTCATCTGTCAGAAAACACGAAACACCGGGAATACTTTCCCGGATGTTTTCCCCCCTTCACCGGTATCACCTACTACCGCGTTAGGGCACACCGAACACCGCGTATTGCCTTGTTATATTTTGTGATGCTTTGTTTGCTCTGTATTCATTATTTCTTCCCCCTCTTCTCTCCGGTAGACTACGAGACCGACGCTGCTGCTGACCAGTTCGACTGCGGAGTTGACGACCCCTCTCTCTTGCCAGAGCAACCAGGCAAGCCCCCCCTTTGATCACCAGATATCGCCTACTCTTCTCTATACTGCTTGCATTAGAGTAGTGTAGCATGTTACTGCTTTCCGTTAATCCTATTCTGATGCATAGCCTGTCATTGCTGCTACAGTCATTGATACCTTACCCGCAATCCTAAATGCTTAGTATAGGATGCTAGTGTTCCATCAGTGGCCCTACACTCTTGTCCGTCTGCCATGCTATACTACTGGGCTGTGATCACTTCGGGAGGTGATCACGGGCATATACTATAGACTTTACACTGTTACATTACCTGTGATACTGTACGGAGTTGGGGGCTGAAAGGACAGGTGGCCCCATCCCGGTAGAGGTGGGCCTGGGTTCCCGACGGCCCTCGACTGTTACTTTGTGGCGGAGCGACAGGGCAGGTTGAGACCACCTAGGAGACAGGTGGGCCTGGCCCTGTTCGGCGTTCGCGGATACTTAACACGCTTAACGAGATCTTGGTATTTGATCTGAGTCGGCTACGAGCCTATACGCACTAACCATCTACGTGGGAGTAGTTATGGGTATCCCGACGTCATGGTATCAGCCGAAGCACTTCAGACGTCAGCGACGGAGCGGCGCGCGCCGAATTGGACTGGAACGCCACTAGGCTAGGTCTGCTTTCGGCCGCCCTCGCAACGTGCAGGTGTGCTATGGGCGATGGGCCCAGACCCCTGTGCGCTTAGGTTTAGACCGGCGTGCTGGCGTCTCTGTTGTGCCTAGGTGGGGCTGCAACGTGTTGATCTTCCGCGGCCGGGCATGACCCAGGAAAGTGTGTCCGGCCAAATGGGATCGAGCGTGTTGGGCTATGTGGTGCACCCCTGCAGGGAAGTTAATCTATTCGAATAGTCGTGATCTTCGGTAACAGGACGACTTGGAGTTGTACCTTGACCTTATGACAACTAGAACCAGATACTTAATAAAACACACCCTTCCAAGTTCCACAGACAACCCGGTGATCGCTTTTCCACAGGGCGACGAGGGGAGGATCGCCGGGTAGGATTATGCTACTGCGATGCTACTGGAGATGCTACTTGAAGATGCTACTTGGAGATGCTACTTGGGGGACTTCAATCTACTCTCTTCTACATGCTGCAAGACGGAGGCTGCCAGAAGCGTAGTCTTCGACAGGATTAGCTATCCCCCTCTTATTCTGGCATTCTGCAGTTCAGTCCACCGATATGGCCCTTTACACATATACCCATGCATATGTAGTGTAGCTCCTTGCTTGCGAGTACTTTGGATGAGTACTCACGGTTGCTTTCTCCCCCCTTTTTCCCCTTTCCTTTCTTTCTGGTTGTCGCAACCAGATGCTGGAGCCCTGGAGCCAGACGCCACCGTCGACGACGACCCCTACTACACCGGAGGTGCCCCTACTACGTGCAGCCCGCTGACGACATCCAGGAGTAGTTAGGAGGATCCCAGGCAGGAGGCCTGCGCCTCTTTCGATCTGTATCCCAGTTTGTGCTAGCCTTCTTAAGGCGAACTTGTTTAACTTATGTCTGTACTCAGATATTGTTGCTTCCGCTGACTCGTCTATGATCGAGCACTTGTATTCGAGCCCTCAAGGCCCCTGGCTTGTATTATGATGCTTGTATGACTTATTTTATTTGTAGAGTTGTGTTGTGATATCTTCCCGTGAGTCCCTGATCTTGATCGTACACATTTGCGTGCTTGATTAGTGTACGATTGAATCGGGGGCGTCACACTAAGCATATGAAGTCATTTAGGACCTAAAATATGTCATTTCTTAAGCATATTATATCATTTTAGAGCTAGCTAAGCATATTAAGTCATTTTTAAGGAAAAGATGCTAAGTATAGGTCATTTTAGAGCTATCCTAGGTTAAATATGTCATTTTAGAGCTAAGTAAGGTTATTATGTCATTTTGGAGCTACCTAAGCATGAGAAGTCATTTAGGAGCTAAACTATGTCATTTCTTAAGCATATTATGTCATTTTAGAGCTAGTTAAGCATATTAAGTAATTATGGAGGAAAAGATGCTAACTATAGGTCATTTTAGAGCTATCCTAGGCTAAATAGGTCATTTTGAAGCTAGCTAAGCATATTAAGTCATTTTGGAGGTAAAAATGCTAAGTATAGGTCATTTTAGAGCTATCCTAGGTTAAATAGGTCATTTTGGAGCTAATTAAGCTTATTTATGTAATTTTTGAGCTAGCTAAGCATATTGAGTCATTTTGGAGCTAAAAAATGCTAAGTATAGGTCATTTTAGAGCTATCCTAGGTTAAATAGGTCATTTTGGAGCTAAGTAAGGTTATTATGTCATTTTGGAGCTAGCTAAGCATATGAAGTCATTTAGGAGCTAAAATATGTCATTTCTTAAGCATATTATGTCATTTTAGAGCTAGTTAAGCATATTAAGTCATTTTGGAGGAAACGATGCTAAGTATAGGTCATTTTAGATCTATCCTAGGTTAAATAGGTCATTTTGAAGCTAGCTAAGCATATTATGTCATTTTGGAGGAAAAAAATGCTAAGTATAGGTCATTTTAGAGCTATCCTAGGTTAAATAGGTCATTTTGGAGCTCATTAAGCTTATTATGTAATTTTTGAGCTAGCTAAGCATATTGAGTCATTTTTTAGGGAAAAAATGCTAAGTATAGGTCATTTTAGAGCTAGCCTAGGTTAAATAGGTCATTTTGAAGCTAGCTAAGCATATGAAGTCATTTAGGACCTAAAATATGTCATTTCTTAAGCATATTATATCATTTTAGAGCTAGCTAAGCATATTAAGTCATTTTGGAGGAAAAGATGCTAAGTATAAGTCATTTTAGAGCTATCCTAGGTTAACTATGTCATTTTAGAGCTAAGTAAGGTTATTATGTCATGTTGGAGCTAGCTAAGCATCTGAAGTCATTTAGGAGCTAAACTGTGTCATTTCTTAAGCATATTATGTCATTTTAGAGCTAGTTAAGCATATTAAGTCATTTTGGAGGAAAAAATGCTAAGCATAGGTCATTTTAGAGCTATCCTAGGTTAAATAGGTCATTTTGGATCTAATTAAGCTTATTATGTAATTTTTGAGCTAGCTAAGCATATTGAGTCATTTTGGTGGAAAAATGCTAACTATAGGTCATTTCGGAGCTAGCCTAGGTTAAATAGGTCATTTTGGAGCTAAGTAAGGTTATTATGTAATTTTTGAGCTAGCTAAGCATATTGAGTCATTTTGGTGGAAAAAATGCTAACTATAGGTCATTTTAGAGCTAGCCTAGGTTAAATAGGTCATTTTGGAGCTAAGTAAGGTTATTATGTCATTTTGGAGCTAACTAAGCATATGAAGTCATTTAGGACCTAAAATATGTCATTTCTTAAGCATATTATATCATTTTAGAGCTAGCTAAGCATATTAAGTCATTTTGAAGGAAAAGATGCTAAGTATAGGTCATTTTAGAGCTATCCTAGGTTAAATATGTCATTTTAGAGCTAAGTAAGGTTATTATGTCATTTTGGAGCTACCTAAGCATGAGAAGTCATTTAGGAGCTAAACTATGTCATTTCTTAAGCATATTATGTCATTTTAGAGCTAGTTAAGCATATTAAGTAATTATGGAGGAAAAGATGCTAACTATAGGTCATTTTAGAGCTATCCTAGGCTAAATAGGTCATTTTGAAGCTAGCTAAGCATATTAAGTCATTTTAGAGGAAAAAATGCTAAGTATAGGTCATTTTAGAGCTATCCTAGGCTAAATAGGTCATTTTGGAGCTAATTAAGCTGATTATGTAATTTTTGAGCTAGCTAACCATATTGAGTCATTTTGGAGCTAAAAAATGCTAAGTGTAGGTCATTTTAGAGCTATCCTAGGTTAAATAGGTCATTTTGGAGCTAAGTAAGGTTATTATGTCATTTTGGAGCTAGCTAAGCATATGAAGTCATTTAGGAGCTAAAATATGTCATTTCTTAAGCATATTATGTCATTTTAGAGCTAGTTAAGCATATTAAGTCATTTTGGAGGAAAAGATGCTAAGTATAGGTCATTTTAGATCTATCCTAGGTTAAATAGGTCATTTTGAAGCTAGCTAAGCATATTAAGTCATTTGGGAGGAAAAAAATGCTAAGTATAGGTCATTTTAGAGCTATCCTAGGTTAAATAGGTCATTTTGGAGCTAATTAAGCTTATTATGTAAGTTTTGAGCTAGCTAAGCATATTGAGTCATTTTTTAGGGAAAAAATGCTAAGTATAGGTCATTTTAGAGCTAGCCTAGGTTAAATAGGACATTTTGAAGCTAGCTAAGCATATGAAGTCATTTAGGACCGAAAATATGTCATTTCTTAAGCATATTATATCATTTTAGAGCTAGCTAAGCATATTAAGTCATTTTGGAGGAAAAGATGCTAAGTATAAGTCATTTTAGAGCTATCCTAGGTTAAATATGTCATTTTAGAGCTAAGTAAGGTTATTATGTCATGTTGGAGCTAGCTAAGCATCTGAAGTCATTTAGGAGCTAAACTGTGTCATTTCTTAAGCATATTATGTCATTTTAGAGCTAGTTAAGCATATTAAGTAATTTTGGAGGAAAAGATGCTAAGTATAGGTCATTTTAGAGCTATCCTAGGTTAAATGTGTCATTTTAGAGCTAAGTAAGATTATTATGTCATTTTGGAGCTATCCTAGGTTAAATAGGTCATTTTGAAGCTAGCTAAGCATATTAAGTCATTTTGGAGGAAAAAAAATGCTAAGTATAGGTCATTTTAGACCTATCCTAGGTTAAATAGGTCATTTTGGAGCTAATTAAGCTTATTATGTAATTTTTGAGCTAGCTAAGCATATTGAGTCATTTTGGAGGAAACAATGCTAAGTATAGGTCATTTTAGAGCTATCCTAGGTTAAATAGGTCATTTTAGAGCTAAGTAAGGTTATTATGTCATTTTGGAGCTAGCTAAGCATGTGAAGTCATTTAGGAGCTAAACTATGTCATTTCTTAAGCATATTATGTCATTTTAGAGCTAGTTAAGCATATTAAGTCATTTTGGAGGAAAAGATGCTAAGTATAGGTCATTTTAGAGCTATCCTAGGTTAAATAGGTCATTTTGAAGCTAGCTAAGCATATTAAGTCATTTTGGACGAAAAAATGCTAAGTATAGGTCATTTTAGACCTATCCTAGGTTAAATAGGTCATTTTGGAGCAAATTAAGCTTATTATGTAATTTTTGAGCTAGCTAAGCATATTGAGTCATTTTGGAGGAAACGATGCTAAGTATAGGTCATTTTAGAGCTATCCTAGGTTACATAGGTCATTTTAGAGCTAAGTAAGGTTATTATGTCATTTTGGAGCTTGCTAAGCATGTGAAGTCATTTAGGAGCTAAAATATGTCATTTCTTAAGCATATTATGTCATTTTAGAGAGCTAGTTAAGCAGATTAAGTAATTTTGGAGGAAAAGATGCTAAGTATAGGTCATTTTAGAGCTATCCTAGATTAAATGTGTCATTTTAGAGCTAAGTAAGGTTATTATGTCATTTTCGAGCTAGCTAAGCATGTGAAGCCATTTAGGAGCTAAACTATGTCATTTCTTAAGCATATTATGTCATTTTAGAGCTAGTTAAGCACATTAAGTATTTTTGGAGGAAAAGATGCTAAGTATAGGTCATTTTAGAGCTATCCTAGGTTAAATAGGTCATTTTGAAGCTAGCTAAGCATATTAAGTAATTTTGGAGGAAAAAATGCTAAGTATAGGTCATTTTATAGCTATCCTAGGTTAAATAGGTCATTTTCGAGCTAATTAAGCTTATTATGTAATTTTTGAGCTAGCTAAGCATATTGAGTCATTTTGGTGGAAAAATGCTAACTATAGGTCATTTCAGAGCTAGCCTAGGTTAAATAGGTCATTTTGGAGCTAAGTAAGGTTATTATGTAATTTTTGAGCTAGCTAAGCATATTGAGTCATTTTGGTGGAAAAAGTGCTAACTATAGGTCATTTAGAGCTAGCCTAGGTTAAATAGGTCATTTTGGAGCTAAGTAAGGTTATTATGTCATTTTGGAGCTAACTAAGCATATGAAGTCATTTAGGACCTAAAATATGTCATTTCTTAAGCATATTATATCATTTTAGAGCTAGCTAAGCATATTAAGTCATTTTGAAGGAAAAGATGCTAAGTATAGGTCATTTTAGAGCTATCCTAGGTTAAATATGTCATTTTAGAGCTAAGTAAGGTTATTATGTCATTTTGGAGCTACCTAAGCATGAGAAGTCATTTAGGAGCTAAACTATGTCATTTCTTAAGCATATTATGTCATTTTAGAGCTAGTTAAGCATATTAAGTAATTATGGAGGAAAAGATGCTAACTATAGGTCATTTTAGAGCTATCCTAGGCTAAATAGGTCATTTTGAAGCTAGCTAAGCATATTAAGTCATTTTGGAGGAAAAAATGCTAAGTATAGGTCATTTTAGAGCTATCCTAGGTTAAATAGGTCATTTTGGAGCTAATTAAGCTTATTATGTAATTTTTGAGCTAGCTAAGCATATTGAGTCATTTTGGAGCTAAAAATGCTAAGTATAGGTCATTTTAGAGCTATCCTAGGTTAAATAGGTCATTTTGGAGCTAAGTAAGGTTATTATGTCATTTTGGAGCTAGCTAAGCATATGAAGTCATTTAGGAGCTAAAATATGTCATTTCTTAAGCATATTATGTCATTTTAGAGCTAGTTAAGCATATTAAGTCATTTTGGAGTTAAAGATGCTAAGTATAGGTCATTTTAGATCTATCCTAGGTTAAATAGGTCATTTTGAAGCTAGCTAAGCATATTAAGTCATTTTGGAGGAAAAAAATGCTAAGTATAGGTCATTTTAGAGCTATCCTAGGTTAAATAGGTCATTTTGGAGCTAATTAAGCTTATTATGTAATTTTTGAGCTAGCTAAGCATATTGAGTCATTTTGGAGGGAAAAAATGCTAAGTATAGGTCATTTTAGAGCTAGCCTAGGTTAAATAGGTCATTTTGAAGCTAGCTAAGCATATGAGGTCATTTAGGACCAAAAATATGTCATTTCTTAAGCATATTATATCATTTTAGAGCTAGCTAAGCATATTAAGTCATTTTGGAGGAAAAGATGCTAAGTATAAGCCATTTTAGAGCTGTCCTAGGTTAAATATGTCATTTTAGAGCTAAGTAGGGTTATTATGTCATGTTGGAGCTAGCTAAGCATGTGAAGTCATTTAGGAGCTAAACTGTGTCATTTCTTAAGCATATTATGTCATTTTATAGCTAGTTAAGCATATTAAGTAATTTTGGAGGAAAAGATGCTAAGTATAGGTCATTTTAGAGCTATCCTAGGTTAAATGTGTCATTTTCGAGCTAAGTAAGGTTATTTTGTCATTTTGGAGCTATCCTAGGTTAAATAGGTCATTTTGAAGCTAGCTAAGCATATTAAGTCATTTTGGAGGAAAAAAATGCTAAGTATAGGTCATTTTAGACCTATCCTAGGTTAAATAGGTCATTTTGGAGCTAATTAAGCTTATTATGTAATTTTTGAGCTAGCTAAGCATATTGAGTCATTTTGGAGGAAACAATGCTAAGTATAGGTCATTTTAGAGCTATCCTAGGTTAAATAGGTCATTTTAGAGCTAAGTAAGGTTATTATGTCATTTTGGAGCTAGCTAAGCATGTGAAGTCATTTAGGAGCTAAACTATGTCATTTCTTAAGCATATTATGTCATTTTAGAGCTAGTTAAGCATATTAAGTCATTTTGGAGGAAAAGATGCTAAGTATAGGTCATTTTATAGCTATCCTAGGTTAAATAGGTCATTTTGAAGCTAGCTAAGCATATTAAGTCATTTTGGATGAAAAAATGCTAAGTATAGGTCATTTTAGACCTATCCTAGGTTAAATAGGTCATTTTGGAGCAAATTAAGCTTATTATGTAATTTTTGAGCTAGCTAAGCATATTGAGTCATTTTGGAGGAAACGATGCTAAGTATAGGTCATTTTAGAGCTATCCTAGGTTACATAGGTCATTTTAGAGCTAAGTAAGGTTATTATGTCATTTTGGAGCTTGCTAAGCATGTGAAGTCATTTAGGAGCTAAAATATGTCATTTCTTAAGCATATTATGTCATTTTAGAGAGCTAGTTAAGCAGATTAAGTAATTTTGGAGGAAAAGATGCTAAGTATAGGTCATTTTAGAGCTATCCTAGATTAAATGTGTCATTTTAGAGCTAAGTAAGGTTATTATGTCATTTTCGAGCTAGCTAAGCATGTGAAGCCATTTAGGAGCTAAACTATGTCATTTCTTAAGCATATTATGTCATTTTAGAGCTAGTTAAGCACATTAAGTATTTTTGGAGGAAAAGATGCTAAGTATAGCTCATTTTAGAGCTATCCTAGGTTAAATAGGTCATTTTGAAGCTAGCTAAGCATATTAAGTAATTTTGGAGGAAACAATGCTAAGTATAGGTCATTTTATAGCTATCCTAGGTTAAATAGGTCATTTTCGAGCTAATTAAGCTTATTATGTAATTTTTGAGCTAGCTAAGAATATTGAGTCATTTTGGAGCAAACAAATGCTAAGTATAGGTCATTTTAGAGCTATCCTAGGTTAAGTAGGTCATTTTGGAGCTAATTAAGCTTATTATGTCATTTTGGAGCTAGCTAAGCATATTAAGTCATTTTGGAGGAAAAGATGCTAAGTATAGGTCATTTCAGATCTATCCTAGGTTAAATAGGTCATTTTGAAGCTAGCTAAGCATATTAAGTCATTTTGGAGGTAAAAATGCTAGGTATAGGTCATTTTAGAGCTATCCTAGGTTAAATAGGTCATTTTGGAGCTAATTAAGCTTATTATGTAAATTTTGAGCTAGCTAAGCATATTGAGTCATTTTTAGGGAAAAAATGCTAAGTATAGGTCATTTTAGAGCTAGCCTAGGTTAAATAGGTCATTTTGAAGCTAGCTAAGCATATGAAGTCATTTAGGACCTAAAATATGTCATTTCTTAAGCATATTATATCATTTTAGAGCTAGCTAAGCATATTAAGTCATTTTGGAGGAAAAGATGCTAAGTATAAGTCATTTTAGAGCTATCCTAGGTTAAATATGTCATTTTAGAGCTAAGTAAGGTTATTATGTCATGTTGGAGCTAGCTAAGCATCTGAAGTCATTTAGGAGCTAAACTGTGTCATTTCTTAAGCATATTATGTCATTTTAGAGCTAGTTAAGCATATTAAGTAATTTTGGAGGAAAAGATGCTAAGTATAGGTCATTTTAGAGCTATCCTAGGTTAAATGTGTCATTTTAGAGCTAAGTAAGATTATTATGTCATTTTGGAGCTATCCTAGGTTAAATAGGTCATTTTGAAGCTAGCTAAGCATATTAAGTCATTTTGGAGGAAAAAATGCTAAGTACAGGTCATTTTAGACCTATCCTAGGTTAAATAGGTCATTTTGGAGCTAATTAAGCTTATTATGTAATTTTTGAGCTAGCTAAGCATATTGAGTCATTTTGGAGGAAACAATGCTAAGTATAGGTCATTTTAGAGCTATCCTAGGTTAAATAGGTCATTTTAGAGCTAAGTAAGGTTATTATGTCATTTTGGAGCTAGCTAAGCATGTGAAGTCATTTAGGAGCTAAACTATGTCATTTCTTAAGCATATTATGTCATTTTAGAGCTAGTTAAGCAGATTAAGTAATTTTGGAGGAAAACATGCTAAGTATAGGTCATTTTAGAGCTATCCTAGGTTAAATAGGTCATTTTGAAGCTAGCTAAGCATATTAAGTCATTTTGGATGAAAAAAATGCTAAGTATAGGTCATTTTAGACCTATCCTAGGTTAAATAGGTCATTTTGGAGCTAATTAAGCTTATTATGTAATTTTTGAGCTAGCTAAGTATATTGAGTCATTTTGGAGGAAACGATGCTAAGTATAGGTCATTTTGGAGCTACCCTAGGTTACATAGGTCATTTTAGAGCTAAGTAAGGTTATTATGTCATTTTGGAGCTAGCTAAGCATGTGAAGTCATTTAGGAGCTAAAATATGTCATTTCTTAAGCATATTATGTCATTTTTGAGCTAGTTAAGCAGATTAAGTAATTTTGGAGGAAAAGATGCTAAGTATAGGTCATTTTAGAGCTATCCTAGGTTAAATGTGTCATTTTAGAGCTAAGTAAGGTTATTATGTCATTTTCGAGCTAGCTAAGCATGTGAAGCCATTTAGGAGCTAAACTATGTCATTTCTTAAGCATATTATGTCATTTTAGAGCTAGGTAAGCACATTAAGTATTTTTGGAGGAAAAGATGCTAAGTATAGGTCATTTTAGAGCTATCCTAGGTTAAATAGGTCATTTTGAAGCTAGCTAAGCATATTAAGTAATTTTGGAAGAAAAAATGCTAAGTATAGGTGATTTTATAGCTATCCTAGGTTAAATAGGTCATTTTCGAGCTAATTAAGCTTATTATGTAATTTTTGAGCTAGCTAAGCATATTGAGTTATTTTGGAGCAAAAAAATGCTAAGTATAGGTCATTTTAGAGCTATCCTAGGTTAAGTAGGTCATTTTGGAGCTAATTAAGCTTATTATGTCATTTTGGAGCTAACTAAGCATATGAAGTCATTTAGGACCTAAAATATGTCATTTCTTAAGCATATTATATCATTTTAGAGCTAGCTAAGCATATTAAGTCATTTTGGAGGAAAAGATGCTAAGTATAGGTCATTTTAGAGCTATCCTAGGTTAAATATGTCATTTTAGAGCTAAGTAAGGTTATTTTGTCATTTTGGAGCTAGCTAAGCATGTGAAGTCATTTAGGAGCTAAACTATGTCATTTCTTAAGCATATTATGTCATTTTAGAGCTAGTTAAGCATATTAAGTAATTTTGGAGGAAAAGATGCTAAGTATAGGTCATTTTAGAGCTATCCTAGGTTAAATAGGTCATTTTGAAGCTAGCTAAGCATATTAAGTAATTTTGGAGGAAAAAATGCTAAGTATAGGTCATTTTAGAGCTATCCTAGGTTAAATAGGTCATTTTCGAGCTAATTAAGCTTATTATGTAATTTTTGAGCTAGCTAAGCATATTGAGTCATTTTGGAGCAAAAAAATGCTAAGTATAGGTCATTTTAGAGCTATCCTAGGTTAAATAGGTCATTTTGGAGCTAAGTAAGGTTATTATGTCATTTTGGAGCTAGCTAAGCATATGAAGTCATTTAGGAGCTAAAATATGTCATTTCTTAAGCATATTATGTCATTTTAGAGCTAGTTAAGCATATTAAGTCATTTTGGAGGAAAAGATGCTAAGTATAGGTCATTTTAGATCTATCCTAGGTTAAATAGGTCATTTTGAAGCTAGCTAAGCATATTAAGTCATTTTGGAGGAAAAAAATGCTAAGTATAGGTCATTTTAGAGCTATCCTAGGTTAAATAGGTCATTTTGGAGCTAATTAAGCTTATTATGTAATTTTTGAGCTAGCTAAGCATATTGAGTCATTTTTTAGGGAAAAAATGCTAAGTATAGGTCATTTTAGAGCTAGCCTAGGTTAAATAGGTCATTTTGAAGCTAGCTAAGCATATGAAGTCATTTAGGACCTAAAATATGTCATTTCTTAAGCATATTATATCATTTTAGAGCTAGCTAAGCATATTAAGTCATTTTGGAGGAAAAGATGCTAAGTATAAGTCATTTTAGAGCTATCCTAGGTTAAATATGTCATTTTAGAGCTAAGTAAGGTTATTATGTCATGTTGGAGCTAGCTAAGCATCTGAAGTCATTTAGGAACTAAACTGTGTCATTTCTTAAGCATATTATGTCATTTTAGAGCTAGTTAAGCATATTAAGTAATTTTGGAGGAAAAGATGCTAAGTATAGGTCATTTTAGAGCTATCCTAGGTTAAATGTGTCATTTTAGAGCTAAGTAACATTATTATGTCATTTTGGAGCTATCCTAGGTTAAATAGGTCATTTTGAAGCTTGCTAAGCATATTAAGTCATTTTGGAGGAAAAAAATGCTAAGTATAGGTCATTTTAGACCTATCCTAGGTTAAATAGGTCATTTTGGAGCTAATTAAGCTTATTATGTAATTTTTGAGCTAGCTAAGCATATTGAGTCATTTTGGAGGAAACAATGCTAAGTATAGGTCATTTTAGAGCTATCCTAGGTTAAATAGGTCATTTTAGAGCTAAGTAAGGTTATTATGTCATTTTGGAGCTAGCTAAGCATGTGAAGTCATTTAGGAGCTAAACTATGTCATTTCTTAAGCATATTATGTCATTTTAGAGCTAGTTAAGCATATTAAGTCATTTTGGAGGAAAAGATGCTAAGTATAGGTCATTTTAGAGCTATCCTAGGTTAAATAGGTCATTTTGAAGCTAGCTAAGCATATTAAGTCATTTTGGACGAAAAAATGCTAAGTATAGGTCATTTTAGACCTATCCTAGGTTAAATAGGTCATTTTGGAGCAAATTAAGCTTATTATGTAATTTTTGAGCTAGCTAAGCATATTGAGTCATTTTGGAGGAAACGATGCTAAGTATAGGTCATTTTAGAGCTATCCTAGGTTACATAGGTCATTTTAGAGCTAAGTAAGGTTATTATGTCATTTTGGAGCTTGCTAAGCATGTGAAGTCATTTAGGAGCTAAAATATGTCATTTCTTAAGCATATTATGTCATTTTAGAGAGCTAGTTAAGCAGATTAAGTAATTTTGGAGGAAAAGATGCTAAGTATAGGTCATTTTAGAGCTATCCTAGATTAAATGTGTCATTTTAGAGCTAAGTAAGGTTATTATGTCATTTTCGAGCTAGCTAAGCATGTGAAGCCATTTAGGAGCTAAACTATGTCATTTCTTAAGCATATTATGTCATTTTAGAGCTAGTTAAGCACATTAAGTATTTTTGGAGGAAAAGATGCTAAGTATAGCTCATTTTAGAGCTATCCTAGGTTAAATAGGTCATTTTGAAGCTAGCTAAGCATATTAAGTAATTTTTGAGGAAAAAATGCTAAGTATAGGTCATTTTATAGCTATCCTAGGTTAAATAGGTCATTTTCGAGCTAATTAAGCTTATTATGTAATTTTTGAGCTAGCTAAGAATATTGAGTCATTTTGGAGCAAACAAATGCTAAGTATAGGTCATTTTAGAGCTATCCTAGGTTAAGTAGGTCATTTTGGAGCTAATTAAGCTTATTATGTCATTTTGGAGCTAGCTAAGCATATTAAGTCATTTTGGAGGAAAAGATGCTAAGTATAGGTCATTTCAGATCTATCCTAGGTTAAATAGGTCATTTTGAAGCTAGCTAAGCATATTAAGTCATTTTGGAGGTAAAAAATGCTAGGTATAGGTCATTTTAGAGCTATCCTAGGTTAAATAGGTCATTTTGGAGCTAATTAAGCTTATTATGTAAATTTTGAGCTAGCTAAGCATATTGAGTCATTTTTTAGGGAAAAAATGCTAAGTATAGGTCATTTTAGAGCTAGCCTAGGTTAAATAGGTCATTTTGAAGCTAGCTAAGGATATGAAGTCATTTAGGACCTAAAATATGTCATTTCTTAAGCATATTATATCATTTTAGAGCTAGCTAAGCATATTAAGTCATTTTGGAGGAAAAGATGCTAAGTATAAGTCATTTTAGAGCTATCCTAGGTTAAATATGTCATTTTAGAGCTAAGTAAGGTTATTATGTCATGTTGGAGCTAGCTAAGCATCTGAAGTCATTTAGGAGCTAAACTGTGTCATTTCTTAAGCATATTATGTCATTTTAGAGCTAGTTAAGCATATTAAGTAATTTTGGAGGAAAATATGCTAAGTATAGGTCATTTTAGAGCTATCCTAGGTTAAATGTGTCATTTTAGAGCTAAGTAAGATTATTATGTCATTTTGGAGCTATCCTAGGTTAAATAGGTCATTTTGAAGCTAGCTAAGCATATTAAGTCATTTTGGAGGAAAAAAATGCTAAGTATAAGTCATTTTAGACCTATCCTAGGTTAAATAGGTCATTTTGGAGCTAATTAAGCTTATTATGTAATTTTTGAGCTAGCTAAGCATATTGAGTCATTTTGGAGGAAACAATGCTAAGTATAGGTCATTTTAGAGCTATCCTAGGTTAAATAGGTCATTTTAGAGCTAAGTAAGGTTATTATGTCATTTTGGAGCTAGCTAAGCATGTGAAGTCATTTAGGAGCTAAACTATGTCATTTCTTAAGCATATTATGTCATTTTAGAGCTAGTTAAGCATATTATGTCATTTTGGAGGAAAAGATGCTTAGTATAGGTCATTTTAGAGCTATCCTAGGTTAAATAGGTCATTTTGAAGCTAGCTAAGCATATTAAGTCATTTTGGAGGAAAAAAATGCTAAGTATAGGTCATTTTAGAGCTATCCTAGGTTAAATAGGTCATTTTGGAGCTAATTAAGCTTATTATGTAATTTTTTAGCTAGCTAAGCATATTGAGTCATTTTGGAGGAAAAAATGCTAAGTATAGGTCATTTTAGAGCTATCCTAGGTTAAATAGGTCATTTTAGAGCTAAGTAAGTTTGTTATGTCATTTTAGAGCTATCCTAGGTTAACTATGTCATTTTAGAGCTAAGTAAGGTTATTATGTCATGTTGGAGCTAGCTAAACATCTGAAGTCATTTAGGAGCTAAACTGTGTCATTTCTTAAGCATATTATGTTATTTTAGAGCTAGTTAAGCATATGAAGTCATTTTGGAGGAAAAAAATGCTAAGTATATGTCATTTTAGAGCTATCCTAGGTTAAATAGGTCATTTTGGAGCTAATTAAGCTTATTATGTAATTTTTGAGCTAGCTAAGCATATTGAGTCATTTTGGAGGAAACGATGCTAAGTATAGGTCATTTTGGAGCTATCCTAGGTTACATAGGTTATTTTAGAGCTAAGTAAGGTTATTATGTCATGTTGGAGCTAGCTAAGCATCTGAAGTCATTTAGGAGCTAAACTGTGTCATTTCTTAAGCATATTATGTCATTTTAGAGCTAGTTAAGCATATTAAGTAATTTTGGAGGAAAAGATGCTAAGTATAGGTCATTTTAGAGCTATCCTAGGTTAAATGTGTCATTTTAGAGCTAAGTAAGATTATTATGTCATTTTGGAGCTATCCTAGGTTAAATAGGTCATTTTGAAGCTAGCTAAGCATATTAAGTCATTTTGGAGGAAAAAAAATGCTAAGTATAGGTCATTTTAGACCTATCCTAGGTTAAATAGGTCATTTTGGAGCTAATTAAGCTTATTATGTAATTTTTGAGCTAGCTAAGCATATTGAGTCATTTTGGAGGAAACAATGCTAAGTATAGGTCATTTTAGAGCTATCCTAGGTTAAATAGGTCATTTTAGAGCTAAGTAAGGTTATTATGTCATTTTGGAGCTAGCTAAGCATGTGAAGTCATTTAGGAGCTAAACTATGTCATTTCTTAAGCATATTATGTCATTTTAGAGCTAGTTAAGCATATTAAGTCATTTTGGAGGAAAAGATGCTAAGTATAGGTCATTTTAGAGCTATCCTAGGTTAAATAGGTCATTTTGAAGCTAGCTAAGCATATTAAGTCATTTTGGAGGAAAAAATGCTAAGTATAGGTCATTTTAGACCTATCCTAGGTTAAATAGGTCATTTTGGAGCTAATTAAGCTTATTATGTAATTTTTGAGCTAGCTAAGCATATTGAGTCATTTTGGAGGAAACAATGCTAAGTATAGGTCATTTTAGAGCTATCCTAGGTTAAATAGGTCATTTTAGAGCTAAGTAAGGTTATTATGTCATTTTGGAGCTAGCTAAGCATGTGAAGTCATTTAGGAGCTAAACTATGTCATTTCTTAAGCATATTATGTCATTTTAGAGCTAGTTAAGCATATTATGTCATTTTGGAGGAAAAGATGCTTAGTATAGGTCATTTTAGAGCTATCCTAGGTTAAATAGGTCATTTTGAAGCTAGCTAAGCATATTAAGTCATTTTGGAGGAAAAAAAATGCTAAGTATAGGTCATTTTAGAGCTATCCTAGGTTAAATAGGTCATTTTGGAGCTAATTAAGCTTATTATGTAATTTTTTAGCTAGCTAAGCATATTGAGTCATTTTGGAGGAAAAAATGCTAAGTATAGGTCATTTTAGAGCTATCCTAGGGCTAATAGGTCATTTTAGAGCTAAGTAAGTTTGTTATGTCATTTTAGAGCTATCCTAGGTTAACTATGTCATTTTAGAGCTAAGTAAGGTTATTATGTCATGTTGGAGCTAGCTAAACATCTGAAGTCATTTAGGAGCTAAACTGTGTCATTTCTTAAGCATATTATGTTATTTTAGAGCTAGTTAAGCATATGAAGTCATTTTGGAGGAAAAAAATGCTAAGTATATGTCATTTTAGAGCTATCCTAGGTTAAATAGGTCATTTTGGAGCTAATTAAGCTTATTATGTAATTTTTGAGCTAGCTAAGCATATTGAGTCATTTTGGAGGAAACGATGCTAAGTATAGGTCATTTTGGAGCTATCCTAGGTTACATAGGTTATTTTAGAGCTAAGTAAGGTTATTATGTCATTTTGGAGCTAGCTAAGCATGTGAAGTCATTTAGGAGCTAAAATATGTCATTTCTTAAGCATATTATGTCATTTTAGAGCTAGTTAAGCAGATTAAGTAATTTTGGAGGAAAAGATGCTAAGTATAGGTCATTTTAGAGCTAGCCTAGGTTAAATAGGTCATTTTGAAGCTAGCTAAGGATATGAAGTCATTTAGGACCTAAAATATGTCATTTCTTAAGCATATTATATCATTTTAGAGCTAGCTAAGCATATTAAGTCATTTTGGAGGAAAAGATGCTAAGTATAAGTCATTTTAGAGCTATCCTAGGTTAAATATGTCATTTTAGAGCTAAGTAAGGTTATTATGTCATGTTGGAGCTAGCTAAGCATCTGAAGTCATTTAGGAGCTAAACTGTGTCATTTCTTAAGCATATTATGTCATTTTAGAGCTAGTTAAGCATATTAAGTAATTTTGGAGGAAAATATGCTAAGTATAGGTCATTTTAGAGCTATCCTAGGTTAAATGTGTCATTTTAGAGCTAAGTAAGATTATTATGTCATTTTGGAGCTATCCTAGGTTAAATAGGTCATTTTGAAGCTAGCTAAGCATATTAAGTCATTTTGGAGGAAAAAAATGCTAAGTATA
>NW_021302044.1:36486-44747 GCF_002162155.2 Triticum dicoccoides
ATGCTAAGTATAGGTCATTTTAGAGCTAGCCTAGGTTAAATAGGTCATTTTGAAGCTAGCTAAGGATATGAAGTCATTTAGGACCTAAAATATGTCATTTCTTAAGCATATTATATCATTTTAGAGCTAGCTAAGCATATTAAGTCATTTTGGAGGAAAAGATGCTAAGTATAAGTCATTTTAGAGCTATCCTAGGTTAAATATGTCATTTTAGAGCTAAGTAAGGTTATTATGTCATGTTGGAGCTAGCTAAGCATCTGAAGTCATTTAGGAGCTAAACTGTGTCATTTCTTAAGCATATTATGTCATTTTAGAGCTAGTTAAGCATATTAAGTAATTTTGGAGGAAAATATGCTAAGTATAGGTCATTTTAGAGCTATCCTAGGTTAAATGTGTCATTTTAGAGCTAAGTAAGATTATTATGTCATTTTGGAGCTATCCTAGGTTAAATAGGTCATTTTGAAGCTAGCTAAGCATATTAAGTCATTTTGGAGGAAAAAAATGCTAAGTATAAGTCATTTTAGACCTATCCTAGGTTAAATAGGTCATTTTGGAGCTAATTAAGCTTATTATGTAATTTTTGAGCTAGCTAAGCATATTGAGTCATTTTGGAGGAAACAATGCTAAGTATAGGTCATTTTAGAGCTATCCTAGGTTAAATAGGTCATTTTAGAGCTAAGTAAGGTTATTATGTCATTTTGGAGCTAGCTAAGCATGTGAAGTCATTTAGGAGCTAAACTATGTCATTTCTTAAGCATATTATGTCATTTTAGAGCTAGTTAAGCATATTATGTCATTTTGGAGGAAAAGATGCTTAGTATAGGTCATTTTAGAGCTATCCTAGGTTAAATAGGTCATTTTGAAGCTAGCTAAGCATATTAAGTCATTTTGGAGGAAAAAAATGCTAAGTATAGGTCATTTTAGAGCTATCCTAGGTTAAATAGGTCATTTTGGAGCTAATTAAGCTTATTATGTAATTTTTTAGCTAGCTAAGCATATTGAGTCATTTTGGAGGAAAAAATGCTAAGTATAGGTCATTTTAGAGCTATCCTAGGTTAAATAGGTCATTTTAGAGCTAAGTAAGTTTGTTATGTCATTTTAGAGCTATCCTAGGTTAACTATGTCATTTTAGAGCTAAGTAAGGTTATTATGTCATGTTGGAGCTAGCTAAACATCTGAAGTCATTTAGGAGCTAAACTGTGTCATTTCTTAAGCATATTATGTTATTTTAGAGCTAGTTAAGCATATGAAGTCATTTTGGAGGAAAAAAATGCTAAGTATATGTCATTTTAGAGCTATCCTAGGTTAAATAGGTCATTTTGGAGCTAATTAAGCTTATTATGTAATTTTTGAGCTAGCTAAGCATATTGAGTCATTTTGGAGGAAACGATGCTAAGTATAGGTCATTTTGGAGCTATCCTAGGTTACATAGGTTATTTTAGAGCTAAGTAAGGTTATTATGTCATGTTGGAGCTAGCTAAGCATCTGAAGTCATTTAGGAGCTAAACTGTGTCATTTCTTAAGCATATTATGTCATTTTAGAGCTAGTTAAGCATATTAAGTAATTTTGGAGGAAAAGATGCTAAGTATAGGTCATTTTAGAGCTATCCTAGGTTAAATGTGTCATTTTAGAGCTAAGTAAGATTATTATGTCATTTTGGAGCTATCCTAGGTTAAATAGGTCATTTTGAAGCTAGCTAAGCATATTAAGTCATTTTGGAGGAAAAAAAATGCTAAGTATAGGTCATTTTAGACCTATCCTAGGTTAAATAGGTCATTTTGGAGCTAATTAAGCTTATTATGTAATTTTTGAGCTAGCTAAGCATATTGAGTCATTTTGGAGGAAACAATGCTAAGTATAGGTCATTTTAGAGCTATCCTAGGTTAAATAGGTCATTTTAGAGCTAAGTAAGGTTATTATGTCATTTTGGAGCTAGCTAAGCATGTGAAGTCATTTAGGAGCTAAACTATGTCATTTCTTAAGCATATTATGTCATTTTAGAGCTAGTTAAGCATATTAAGTCATTTTGGAGGAAAAGATGCTAAGTATAGGTCATTTTAGAGCTATCCTAGGTTAAATAGGTCATTTTGAAGCTAGCTAAGCATATTAAGTCATTTTGGACGAAAAAATGCTAAGTATAGGTCATTTTAGACCTATCCTAGGTTAAATAGGTCATTTTGGAGCAAATTAAGCTTATTATGTAATTTTTGAGCTAGCTAAGCATATTGAGTCATTTTGGAGGAAACGATGCTAAGTATAGGTCATTTTAGAGCTATCCTAGGTTACATAGGTCATTTTAGAGCTAAGTAAGGTTATTATGTCATTTTGGAGCTTGCTAAGCATGTGAAGTCATTTAGGAGCTAAAATATGTCATTTCTTAAGCATATTATGTCATTTTAGAGAGCTAGTTAAGCAGATTAAGTAATTTTGGAGGAAAAGATGCTAAGTATAGGTCATTTTAGAGCTATCCTAGATTAAATGTGTCATTTTAGAGCTAAGTAAGGTTATTATGTCATTTTCGAGCTAGCTAAGCATGTGAAGCCATTTAGGAGCTAAACTATGTCATTTCTTAAGCATATTATGTCATTTTAGAGCTAGTTAAGCACATTAAGTATTTTTGGAGGAAAAGATGCTAAGTATAGGTCATTTTAGAGCTATCCTAGGTTAAATAGGTCATTTTGAAGCTAGCTAAGCATATTAAGTAATTTTGGAGGAAAAAATGCTAAGTATAGGTCATTTTATAGCTATCCTAGGTTAAATAGGTCATTTTCGAGCTAATTAAGCTTATTATGTAATTTTTGAGCTAGCTAAGCATATTGAGTCATTTTGGAGCAAAAAAATGCTAAGTATAGGTCATTTAGAGCTATCCTAGGTTAAGTAGGTCATTTTGGAGCTAATTAAGCTTATTATGTCATTTTGGAGCTAGCTAAGCATATGAAGTCATTTAGGAGCTAAAATATGTCATTTCTTAAGCATATTATGTCATTTTGGAGCTAGTTAAGCATATTAAGTCATTTTGGAGGAAAAGATGCTAAGTATAGGTCATTTTAGATCTATCCTAGGTTAAATAGGTCATTTTGAAGCTAGCTAAGCATATTAAGTCATTTTGGAGGTAAAAAATGCTAAGTATAGGTCATTTTAGAGCTATCCTAGGTTAAATAGGTCATTTTGGAGCTAATTAAGCTTATTATGTAAATTTTGAGCTAGCTAAGCATATTGAGTCATTTTTTAGGGAAAAAATGCTAAGTATAGGTCATTTTAGAGCTAGCCTAGGTTAAATAGGTCATTTTGAAGCTAGCTAAGCATATGAAGTCATTTAGGACCTAAAATATGTCATTTCTTAAGCATATTATATCATTTTAGAGCTAGCTAAGCATATTAAGTCATTTTGGAGGAAAAGATGCTAAGTATAAGTCATTTTAGAGCTATCCTAGGTTAAATATGTCATTTTAGAGCTAAGTAAGGTTATTATGTCATGTTGGAGCTAGCTAAGCATCTGAAGTCATTTAGGAGCTAAACTGTGTCATTTCTTAAGCATATTATGTCATTTTAGAGCTAGTTAAGCATATTAAGTAATTTTGGAGGAAAAGATGCTAAGTATAGGTCATTTTAGAGCTATCCTAGGTTAAATGTGTCATTTTAGAGCTAAGTAAGATTATTATGTCATTTTGGAGCTATCCTAGGTTAAATAGGTCATTTTGAAGCTAGCTAAGCATATTAAGTCATTTTGGAGGAAAAAATGCTAAGTACAGGTCATTTTAGACCTATCCTAGGTTAAATAGGTCATTTTGGAGCTAATTAAGCTTATTATGTAATTTTTGAGCTAGCTAAGCATATTGAGTCATTTTGGAGGAAACAATGCTAAGTATAGGTCATTTTAGAGCTATCCTAGGTTAAATAGGTCATTTTAGAGCTAAGTAAGGTTATTATGTCATTTTGGAGCTAGCTAAGCATGTGAAGTCATTTAGGAGCTAAACTATGTCATTTCTTAAGCATATTATGTCATTTTAGAGCTAGTTAAGCATATTATGTCATTTTGGAGGAAAAGATGCTTAGTATAGGTCATTTTAGAGCTATCCTAGGTTAAATAGGTCATTTTGAAGCTAGCTAAGCATATTAAGTCATTTTGGAGGAAAAAAATGCTAAGTATAGGTCATTTTAGAGCTATCCTAGGTTAAATAGGTCATTTTGGAGCTCATTAAGCTTATTATGTAATTTTTTAGCTAGCTAAGCATATTGAGTCATTTTGGAGGAAAAAATGCTAAGTATAGGTCATTTTAGAGCTATCCTAGGTTAAATAGGTCATTTTAGAGCTAAGTAAGTTTGTTATGTCATTTTAGAGCTATCCTAGGTTAACTATGTCATTTTAGAGCTAAGTAAGGTTATTATGTCATGTTGGAGCTAGCTAAACATCTGAAGTCATTTAGGAGCTAAACTGTGTCATTTCTTAAGCATATTATGTTATTTTAGAGCTAGTTAAGCATATGAAGTCATTTTGGAGGAAAAAAATGCTAAGTATATGTCATTTTAGAGCTATCCTAGGTTAAATAGGTCATTTTGGAGCTAATTAAGCTTATTATGTAATTTTTGAGCTAGCTAAGCATATTGAGTCATTTTGGAGGAAACGATGCTAAGTATAGGTCCTTTTGGAGCTATCCTAGGTTACATAGGTTATTTTAGAGCTAAGTAAGGTTATTATGTCATTTTGGAGCTAGCTAAGCATGTGAAGTCATTTAGGAGCTAAAATATGTCATTTCTTAAGCATATTATGTCATTTTAGAGCTAGTTAAGCAGATTAAGTAATTTTGGAGGAAAAGATGCTAAGTATAGGTCATTTTAGAGCTATCCTAGGTTAAATGTGTCATTTTAGAGCTAAGTAAGGTTATTATGTCATTTTCGAGCTAGCTAAGCATGTGAAGCCAGTTAGGAGCTAAACTATGTCATTTCTTAAGAATATTATGTCATTTTAGAGCTAGGTAAGCACATTAAGTATTTTTGGAGGAAAAGATGCTAAGTATAGGTCATTTTAGGGCTATCCTAGGTTAAATAGGTCATTTTGAAGCTAGCTAAGCATATTAAGTAATTTTGGAGGAAAAAAATGCTAAGTATAGGTCATTTTATAGCTATCCTAGGTTAAATAGGTCATTTTCGAGCTAATTAAGCTTATTATGTAATTTTTGAGCTAGCTAAGCATATTGAGTCATTTTGGAGCAAAAAAATGCTAAGTATAGGTCATTTTAGAGCTATCCTAGGTTAAGTAGGTCATTTTGGAGCTAATTAAGCTTATTATGTCATTTTGGAGCTAACTAAGCATATGAAGTCATTTAGGACCTAAAATATGTCATTTCTTAAGCATATTATATCATTTTAGAGCTAGCTAAGCATATTAAGTCATTTTGGAGGAAAAGATGCTAAGTATAGGTCATTTTAGAGCTATCCTAGGTTAAATATGTCATTTTAGAGATAAGTAAGGTTATTTTGTCATTTTGGAGCTAGCTAAGCATGTGAAGTCATTTAGGAGCTAAACTATGTCATTTCTTAAGCATATTATGTCATTTTAGAGCTAGTTAAGCATATTAAGTAATTTTGGAGGAAAAAATGCTAAGTATAGGTCATTTTAGAGCTATCCTAGGTTAAATAGGTCATTTTCGAGCTAATTAAGCTTATTATGTAATTTTTGAGCTAGCTAAGCATATTGAGAGCAAAAAAATGCTAAGTATAGGTCATTTTAGAGCTATCCTAGGTTAAATAGGTCATTTTGGAGCTAAGTATGGTTATTATGTCATTTTGGAGCTAGCTAAGCATATGAAGTCATTTAGGAGCTAAAATATGTCATTTCTTAAGCATATTATGTCATTTTAGAGCTAGTTAAGCATATTAAGTCATTTTGGAGGAAAAGATGCTAAGTATAGGTCATTTTAGAGCTATCCTAGGTTAAATAGGTCATTTTGAAGCAAGCTAAGCATATTAAGTCATTTTGGAGGAAAAAAAATGCTAAGTATAGGTCATTTTAGAGCTATCCTAGGTTAAATAGGTCATTTTGGAGCTAATTAAGCTTATTATGTAATTTTTTAGCTAGCTAAGCATATTGAGTCATTTTGGAGGAAAAAATGCTAAGTATAGGTCATTTTAGAGCTATCCTAGGTTAAATAGGTCATTTTAGAGCTAAGTAAGTTTATTATGTCATTTTGGAGCTAGCTAAGCATGTGAAGTCATTTAGGAGCTAAACTATGTCATTTCTTAAGCATATTATGTCATTTTAGAGCTAGTTAAGCAGATTAAGTAATTTTGGAGGAAAAAATGCTAAGTATAGGTCATTTTAGAGCTATCGTAGGTTAAATAGGTCATTTTGGAGCTAATTAAGCTTATTATGTAATTTTTGAGCTAGCTAAGCATATTGAGTCATTTTGGTGGAAAAAATGCTAACTATAGGTCATTTTAGAGCTAGGCTAGGTTAAATAGGTCATTTTGGAGCTAAGTAAGGTTATTATGTCATTTTGGAGCTAACTAAGCATATGAAGTCATTTAGGACCTAAAATATGTCATTTCTTAAGCATATTATATCATTTTAGAGCTAGCTAAGCATATTAAGTCATTTTGGAGGAAAAGATGCTAAGTATAGGTCATTTTAGAGCTATCCTAGGTTAAATATGTCATTTTAGAGCTAAGTAAGGTTATTATGTCATTTTGGAGCTAGCTAAGCATGTGAAGTCATTTAGGAGCTAAACTATGTCATTTCATAAGCATATTATGTCATTTTAGAGCTAGTTAAGCATATTAAGTAATTTTGGAGTAAAAGATGCTAAGTATATGTCATTTTAGAGCTATCCTAGGTTAAATAGGTCATTTTGAAGCTAATTAAGCTTATTATGTAATTTTTGAGCTAGCTAAGCATATTGAGTCATTTTGGAGCAAAAAAATGCTAAGTATAGGTCATTTTAGAGCTATCCTAGGTTAAATAGGTCATTTTGGAGCTAATTAAGCATATTATGTCATTTTTGAGCTAGCTAAGCATATTGAGTCATTTTACAGGAAAAAATGCTAAGTATAGGTCAGTTTAGAGCTAGCCTACGTTAAATAGGTCATTTTGGAGCTAAGTAAGGTTATTATGTCATTTTGGAGCTAGCTAAGCATATGAAGTCATTTAGGACCTAAAATATGTCATTTCTTAAGCATATTATATCATTTTAGAGCTAGCTAAGCATATTAAGTCATTTTGGAGGAAAAGATGCTAAGTATAGGTCATTTTAGAGCTATCCTAGGTTAAATATGTCATTTTAGAGATAAGTAAGGTTATTTTGTCATTTTGGAGCTAGCTAAGCATGTGAAGTCATTTAGGAGCTAAACTATGTCATTTCATAAGCATATTATGTCATTTTAGATCTAGTTAAGCAGATTAAGTAATTTTGGAGGAAAAGATGCTAAGTATAGGTCATTTTAGAGCTATCCTAGGTTAAATAGGTCATTTTGAAGCTAATTAAGCTTATTATGTAACTTTTGAGCTAGCTAAGCATATTGAGTCATTTTGGAGCAAAAAAATGCTAAGTATAGGTCATTTTAGAGCTATCCTAGGTTAAATAGGTCATTTAGGAGCTAATTAAGCATATTATGTCATTTTTGAGCTAGCTAAGCATATTGAGTCATTTCACAGGAAAAAATGCTAAGTATAGGTCAGTTTAGAGCTAGCATAGGTTAAATAGGTCATTTTGGAGCTAGCTAAGCATATGAAGTCATTTAGGACCTAAAATATGTCATTTCTTAAGCATATTATATCATTTTAGAGCTAGCTAAGCATATTAAGTCATTTTGGAGGAAAAGATGCGAAGTATAGGTCATTTTAGAGCTATCCTAGGTTAAATATGTCATTTTAGAGATAAGTAAGGTTATTTTGTCATTTTGGAGCTAGCTAAGCATGTGAAGTCATTTAGGAGCTAAACTATGTCATTTCTTAAGCATATTATGTCATTTTAGAGCTAGTTAAGCATATTAAGTAATTTTGGAGGAAAAGATGCTAAGTATAGGTCATTTTAGAGCTATCCTAGGTTAAATAGGTCATTTTGAAGCTAGCTAAGCATATTAAGTAATTTTGGAGGAAAAAATGCTAAGTATAGGTCATTTTAGAGCTATCCTAGGTTAAATAGGTCATTTTCGAGCTAATTAAGCTTATTATGTAATTTTTGAGCTAGCTAAGCATATTGAGTCATTTTGGAGCAAAAAAATGCTAAGTATAGGTCATTTTAGAGCTATCCTAGGTTAAATA
>NW_021302044.1:47070-47886 GCF_002162155.2 Triticum dicoccoides
AAATGCTAAGTATAGGTCATTTTAGACCTATCCTAGGTTAAATAGGTCATTTTGGAGCTAATTAAGCTTATTATGTAATTTTTGAGCTAGCTAAGCATATTGAGTCATTTTGGAGGAAACAATGCTCAGTATAGGTCATTTTAGAGCTATCCTAGGTAAAATAGGTCATTTTAGAGCTAAGTAAGGTTATTATGTCATTTTGGAGCTAGCTAAGCATGTGAAGTCATTTAGGAGCTAAACTATGTCATTTCTTAAGCATATTATGTCATTTTAGAGCTAGTTAAGCATATTAAGTCATTTTGGAGGTAAAGATGCTAAGTATAGGTCATTTTAGAGCTATCCTAGGTTAAATAGGTCATTTTGAAGCTAGCTAAGCATATTAAGTCATTTTGGATGAAAAAAATGCTAAGTATAGGTCATTTTAGACCTATCCTAGGTTAAATAGGTCATTTTGGAGCTAATTAAGCTTATTATGTAATTTTTGAGCTAGCTAAGCATATTGAGTCATTTTGGAGGAAACGATGCTAAGTATAGGTCATTTTAGAGCTATCCTAGGTTACATAGGTCATTTTAGAGCTAAGTAAGGTTATTATGTCATTTTGGAGCTAGCTAAGCATGTGAAGTCATTTAGGAGCTAAAATATGTCATTTCTTAAGCATATTATGTCATTTTAGAGCTAGTTAAGCAGATTAAGTAATTTTGGAGGAAAAGATGCTAAGTATAGGTCATTTTAGAGCTATCCTAGGTTAAATGTGTCATTTTAGAGCTAAGTAAGGTTATTATGTCATTTTCGAGCTAGCTAAGCATGTGAAGCCA
>NW_021302045.1:0-2019 GCF_002162155.2 Triticum dicoccoides
TAAGCCGTCACACGTGTTGAGTCATGACGGATGTCACTAGGGAGAACCGCCTCTGCTCCGTAAACCATGAAGAAAGGAGTGTAACCGTAGATCTGTTTGGTGTGGTGTTGATACTCCATAATACAGAAGGTAACTCCTCCACCCAACAACCCGGCATCCGCTTTAAAGGAACCATAAGCCGAGGTTTGATACCTCTCAAAATTTCTTGATTTTCCCTCTCTGCTTGACCATTAGACTGGGGGTGAGCCACTGATGCTACATCAAGCCGAATGTGCTCACGTTGAAAAAATTCTTCCATATCACCTTTGGACAGATTAGTACCATTATCAGTGATAATGCTGTGTGGAAAACCAAACCGGAATATCACCTTTTTGATGAATTAAACCGCCGTGGTCACACTTACTGACTGGCTCTGCCTCTACCCACTTGGTAAACTTGTAAACCGCCACCAACAAGTGGGTCTTTTTATCCTTGGATCTCTTAAAGGGTCCAACCATACCAAGCCCCCAAGTTGCAAATGGCCAAGTGATTGGAATCATTATCAATTCCTGGGCCGGAACATGGGTGAGGCGTGCAAACTTCTGACAACCATCACACCTCTTTACTAAATCTTAAGCATCAGCATGAGCCGTTAACTAATAGAAGCCGTGACGAAAAGCCTTAGTCACCAAGGATTTTGAACCGACGTGGTGACCACAATCTCCTTCGTGGATTTCTCGCAAAATCTCACAACCCTCTTGAGGATATACACCACGCTGAATTGCTCCTGTGACGCTGTAACGATGTAGTTCCCCGTTGATAATGGTCATTGATTAGGAACACCGGATTATCTGCCGGGCTAAGGTTTCATCCTCCGGTAAATCGCCCCGGTTCATGTAAGCCAAGTATGGTACTGTCGAATCCGGTATAACATGCAAAGCCGCCACCAACTGGGACTCCGGATCAGGGATAGCCAACTCCTCCTCTGTGGGTATCTTGACCGACAGATTATGGAGTACATCGAGGAAGACATTCGGTGGCACCGGTTTACGCTAAGAGCCTAGACGACTTAAAGCGTCAGCCACTTCGTTCTTTCGTTTGTCTATGTGGTCAACTTGATAACCCTTGAAATGACCAGCCACTATGTCCACCTCCCTTTGATATGCAGCCATGAGTGGATCCTTAGAATCCCAAGTGCTAGATACTTGTTGAGCCACCAGGTCCGAATCACGGAAACAATTAACCCAGCTTAAGTTCATCTCTTTAGCCATCCAAAGACCATGGAGTAAGGCCTCATACTCAGCTGCATTGTTAGTGCAAGGGAACATTAAGAGAAGAACATAACAAAACTTGTCACCTCGTGGGGAAGTTAATATGACTCCAGCCCCGAGCCCTCCAATTGCCTGGACCCATCAAAGTGAATAGTCCAATAAGTGTTGTCTGGCTTTTCCTATGGTGCCTGTAACTTTGTCCAATCATTAATGAAGTCCACGAGTGCTTGAGATTTGATCGCTGTTTGAGGTGTATACTTGAGCCCGTGAGGTCCAAGCTCAATAGCCCACTTGGCAATCCGGCCAGTCGCCTCTCTGTTTTGGATGATATCTCCCAAAGGGGCTGAACTAACCACTATGATAGGATGATCTTGAAAATAGTGCTTGAGCTTCCAGCTTGCCATAAAAACTCCATACACCAGCTTCTGCCAATGTGGATACCTCTGCTTTGATTTGATAAGCACCTCACTGATATAATAAACCGCCCGTTGAACCGGATACTCCTTTCCAGCCTCCTTGCGCTCCACAACAATAGCCACACTGACAGCCCGGACATTAGCAGCCACATATAGCAATAAAGGCTCTTTATCGACCAGAGCCGCAAGGACAGGCGGTTCAGCTAACTATCTCTTCAAATCCTCAAACGCTTTATCAGCCGCTTCACTCCAGACAAAGTCATCTCTTTTCTTTAACATCTTATATAAAGGGATTGCTTTCTCCCCAAGACGACTGATAAACTGGCTCAAAGCCATGATCCGGCCTGCTAAAC
>NW_021302046.1:0-2328 GCF_002162155.2 Triticum dicoccoides
CGCTTTATTAGCTCTATTAATATCATCTTTCAAAATGGAATCAGGAGTCATAGGAAGCAAAGTAATATTTTTATCCTTATGAACAAGAGTATAGTGATTGTTTCTACCATGGTGTACAGAATTTTTATCAAATTGCCATGGTCTACCAAGTAATAAGGAACATGCTTGCATAGGTACCACATCACAATCAACATAATCAGCATATGTAGAGATACTAAAATGCACACGAACAGTACGTGTTACCTTAACCTTGCCGCTGTTGTTGAACCATTGGATGTAGTAAGGATGTGGATGTGGTCTTGTGGTGAGAGAAAGCTTCTCCACCATCTCCATGCTAGCCAAGTTGTTGCAGCTCCCTCCGTCTATTATGACGCGCACAGAACGTTCCTTCACAACTCCCTTGGTATGGAACAAATTGTGCCTCTGATTTTGCTCAGCTTGTGTGGCCTGCACACTCAAAACACGTTGACAACTAAACATTCATACCTGTCAGCGTCTTCAGGAGCCATGTATTGCGTCTCATGATCAGAATCATCTCCACCATGTTCTTCACGTGTAATAAGAGCCAATGTCTCCTCATCATAGTCACTAGCGGACTCATATCCACCATCCGCGGTAGCAATCATCACACGCGGAGATTTGCATTCCCTCGCATAATGACCTCCTCCCTTACAACGACGACAAATAATATCACTTGTGTGCCCTGTTGATGCCATGGAAGAAGAAGAACGCTGTGAAGGACCCGCAGGTGCGCTCTTGGAAGATAATGGTGGTTGTGCCTGTTTTCTTGTATCACGGCTGGAAGTGGCACCGGATGGAGGTGCTGGTGCAGTTGAAGTAGAAGATGCACGTGGTGTCCATGATGAAGGTCGGCCTGCAGAAAAGTTAGTTCGCCCCAATGCTTGTCGATCCTGCACTTCACGTTCAGCTTTACAAGCAAGATGGAATAAACAAGTGATATTAGTATACTCCTTATAGTCTAGAATGGTCTGAATTTCTCTATTTAATCCACCCAGAAAACGTGCAAGCATAGCTTCATTCTCCTCAACAATACCACATCTAATCATGCCAGTTTGTAATTCCTGATAATATTCTTCTACAGAATTTTTTCCTTGTCTTAAACGCTGCAATTTTTGAAGCAATTCACGTTGATAATATGGTGGAACCCAACGCGTACGCATAGCAGTTTTCAAAGCAGCCCAAGTAGTTGGAATAGGATATAATCTACAATGTTCAGACCACCATACACATGCAAAACTAGTGAAAGCACAAACAGCAGCAGCAACTCGTCTCTCCTCAGGATATTGTAAACATGTAAATCGTTGTTCCGTTTCTAACTCCCAAGTAAGATATATATCAGGAACATATCTACCCTCAAATGGTGGAATATTCAATTTCAGTTTAGGAATATGGACATCATCTCGTACCTGAGGTGGTGGTGCAGGCCTACCATTACGAATATATACCTGAGGTCGACCTGCTGGTGGTGGTACAGGTGGCTGCACGTAGTGTTGATTTTGATCAACCTCATCCTCATAATCTCCCACATAATCATCCTCCTCCGCATCAGCAGCAGAAGCCACAGAAGTATCAACAGCAGCACCAACAGTTTGGCCAAACGCAAGAGGAACACGGCTTGCTCGGCGGAGGTCTGCTTCGCGACGTGGAGGTAGTCGTTGTTGTTGTTGTTGTTGGAGAGGTGTGTTAGGTGCAGCGGGTGGTGGTGGTGGAAGACGCGCGAGCAATTCATTAAACTTGTTATCGAGCTTTGTTTCGAACGTCTTCTCAAGGCCAGTGATCTTCTCCATGGCCTCTTCAAAATTGTGCAGCACATCTTGCACCTGTTCAGTCATCATTTGCTGAAACTTATCATGAAGCTCCTTGTTCGATAGATTCTCCCAGTCAATCTCGTCAGCTTGTGATCCTGGCATGGTTAGCAGCAATAGAAACACACAAGAATATGATCCTACAGACTACGAACAAGTGGTGGTGGTGGGTGTCACAAATCCGTCAAGCAAATCTCAAATTCTTACCAGTTCTTACCCAGCAGCAGGCGGTGATCGGCAACCGTTGTAGTCAAAAACTCTCAAAGCTTGGATAGAGCGATTACCAGGGAGAGTCAAACGCACGACGTAGATGTATGTGGAGCTGGAAAGGCTTATAATATGGTAGCAAAAAGGGTCAGCAATAATCAATTCAGAGATGCAAAGTTGAATAAACGCTCAACGACGGTACTGTGCTGGTCCTAGGCTAGACTGTGCTAGAGACGCGAGCCTAGAACACTAACAAAATCACGGCGCGGCACGTAAACAAGGGAAAAGCACACTC
>NW_021302047.1:0-1354 GCF_002162155.2 Triticum dicoccoides
CAGAGGACAAGGGTGAATAAGAAGTCGAGCGGGGTCATATTTCAGGGCCCAATGTATGGTAGTAGCTAAATCATGGATCACAAACACAGAACTCAGTTCCTGAGGACGGCTGCAATGAGACAACCCACCATGCACTCCTGCATGGCCTCTCACCGCTACCTTTACCAAAACGTATTCACACACTTAGCTCACACACAGTAGGACATGTTCACACACCTCTGATTCATCCCCGATGAATCAGACCTGACTCAACTTTAAGCAGTAGCAGGCATGACAAACAAACATGAATGAGTAGGCACAACAGGGCTCAAACAACTCCTACTCATGCTAGTGGGTTTCATCTATTTACTGTGGCAATGACAGGTCATGCAAAGGATAAAGGGGTTCAGCTACCGCAGCAAGTAACAGATGAATCGATGTTGTCCTAATGCAGTAAAAGAGAGCAGGAGCGAGAGAGTGGTATTTTATCGGAATGAACAAGGGGGTTTTGCTTGCCTGGCACTTCTGAAGATAACATTGAGTCTTCATCAGTGTCAACGATCACATCATCGGTATCATGTCTATCGAGAGGGGACAAATACCGGCAACACAGAAGGGAACACAATCAATGCAATGCACAATATGATGCATGATCATGACATGGCAAAATGAATGTGTTTTGGGCTAATGCAACTAGCAACAGATTAAATGAAGTTGGTTTGAATACAAGATTCAAATTCAAACTCCATATGTGATTATTCAAATGCCATTTAATTGATTTGTGCTAAACAGCAGCTATAAGTTGTTCTAACATGCATGAAAGTGGTACAGATGGATTCCTTGAATTTTTCTGATAATTTTTCATATATAATTTATTTCATTTGGAGTTACGGTTGAATTTCCATGATTTTTTTGAAGTTTTAGGCATTTTCTGGAATTTCCTGAATAATAATAAATCCAGAAATGAATTATGGCGTCAGCACCACGTCACTGTGACGTCAGCAGAGTCAACTGGGCTGGCTCGGGTCAAACCTGACGTGTGGGGCCCATACGTCAGTGTCTTAGTGCCAGTTAGGGTCACTGACATGTGGACCCAGTCAATGGCCACGTCAGCATGGTCAACGCGGATGCGTGGGGCCACTAGGATTAGTTAAAAACTAAACAGAAACTAATCGATGATTAATTAGCAGGTGGGGCCCTGCTGTCAGTGTCACTAGGTGTTGACTAAGTGCGTCATTAGCCCGAATTAATCTGCCACGTCACCCTCGCCGGAGTTACGCCGGCGGCGACCAAAACGACGGCGGAGCGTTTCGGAAAAACGCTACGGGGCTCCATTTTGAGCGCGGTTTGTTGCTACGGCTTGCTGGCGTTCTTG
>NW_021302048.1:0-2983 GCF_002162155.2 Triticum dicoccoides
ATCCGGGAGGGGAACATCATCAACATAGAACCACTCCGAAGGCCAGTTCTCTGGTGCCTTTTTGGGAGTGCCGGATAGGTATCCGGTATAGGCGATACGCCATACTTCGACCCCGCCCACTTGACATAGGGACTCTCCCTGGTTGCGGGGGACAAGGCAGAACAACTTCTTCGATAACCCGAAGTGAGCTTCGCAGCCTAGAAATAGCTCACAAAGGGCGACGTACCCTGCTATATGTAGTATGGAAGCTGGGGTAAAGTTGTGCAACTGGAGGCCGTAGAACTCCAGGAGCCCGTGAAGGAATAGGTGGATAGGAAACCCAACGCCCCTTAACAGATGTGGAATGAGGCATATTCGCTCCTCTGGAGACAGGTTAGGAGATCTCTCCGCTTGTTCCCCGCCATTATAGGTGGCTATTCCGGCTCGAACGGGGACCAGGAACGCCGGTGGGAGAAACCCTTGGGTTGTAACTCTATCAAACGGCTATGAGGAACTGAGCACTCTTCCCAGTTCCCTGGCTTGGGGCAAGGGGAGCGAGCAGAAGAGCTGCGACGACCGGCCATGTTGGAATGGTTTTTCAGGGGCGCTCTGTTGGATGCATACTCGAGGGGGAAGATTGAGGTTCGGATCTAAGAATCCCAGTCTCTTCAAATAGACGGCTAGCCCAAAGGATCCGGGGTGGCAAATGCAAAAATACCTCGACTCCTTGCATTCGCTCGACACGTGGAAATGGTCATTATTGAGGCACTGAAGGCAAGGAGTACAACATTGATGAGAGGCTGGACACTGTTCGTCGTAATAGGTATGTTGGAGTATTCGAAGATGGAACCTGCCTTGCAATGCCGAAGACAAGACTGCCCGCCGGACTCATCGTCATTGAAGCCTGGTTCAGGGCTACTGAGGGACTCCTGGATTAGGGGGTATCCGGAAAGCCGGACTATATACATTGTCCGGACTATTGAAGCGTGAAGATACAAGACTCAAGACTTCGGTTCGTGTCCGGATAGGACTCTCCTTTGCATGGAAGAAAAGCTTGGCAATCCGGATTTTCTATTTCCGTCCTTGTAACCGACTCCATGTAAACCCTATCCCTCTCCGGTGTCTATACAAACCGGAGAGGATGGTCCTTAGAAGACCGATCACATTTACAATCATACCATCATAGGCTAGCTTCTAGGGTTTAGCCTCTATGATCTCGTGGTAGATCTACTCTTGTACTACTCATATCTTCAATATTAATCAAGCAGGAAGTAGGGTTTTACCTCCATCGAGAGGGCCCGAACCTGGGTAAACATTGTGTTCCTTGCTTCCTGTTACCATCAGCCTAAGACGCATAGATCGGGACCCCCTACCCGAGATCCGCCGGTTTTGACACCGACAGGGTCCCGTAGTGTTTTCCATAGTTATTGAACCCCAAGGTGCACTTACATGTCGGTCATCAACAATCGCAATATTGGCTAATTCAGGCCCGTTTCAAGGACTGCGGTCCACGAAATGGGCCAGAGTCAGCCAGAACTGTGAGTGTTCATGACCGACAACTAAGCGCACCTTGGGGTTCAAAGACTATGAAAATTGCTTCGAAACCCCAAAACGGTGAGTAATAGTCCATGAAACGGGTAAGAATTGGCCAAAACTATGAGTGTTGACGACGGACGCGTAAACGCATCCTGGGGATCGTCAATCATGGAAATCGCTCTGGGACCCCAAAATGGTGAGTAATAGTGCACGAAACAGTCCAGAATCGGCCAAAATTGTAAAGTATTGTTGACCGACAGATAAACGCACCGCGGGGTTCGTCAATCATGGAAATCACTTTGGGACCCCAAAGCTGAGTAATAGTCCAAGAAACGGGCCAGAATCGGCCCAAACTACGAGTCTTGACGACCAACAAGTAAGCAAATATTGGGGTTCGACAACCATGGAAATTGCCTTGAGTCCCAAAACGGTTAGTGATAGTGCACGAAACGGATCAGAATAGACAAAAACCACGAGTGTTGATGACCGACACGTAAACACACCCCAAAACTGAGTAATAGTCCAAGAAACAGGTCAGAACTGGCCAAAACGGCCATTGTTGATGACCGACACGTAAGCGCACCTAGGGGTTCAAAACGGTGAATAATAGTCCACGAATCAGGTCAGAATTGGCCAAAATTGTGAGTGTTGACGATAGACACATAAACGCATCCCGGGGATCGTCAATCGTTTACATCGCTCTGGGACCCAAACAAGGCGAGTAATAGTGCATGAAACGGACCAGAATTGGCCAAAATTATGAGTGTTGATGTCCGACACGTAATCCCACCTTGGGGATAAACAACTATGGGAATCGCTTCGGGACCCCAAAACGATGAGTGATAGTGCACGAAATGGACCAGAATCGGCCAAAATTGTGAGTGTTGATGACCGACACGTAAATGCACCCCGAGGTTCGTCAATCGTCGAAAGTATTCGGGGAACCCAAAACAGTTAGTAATAGTCCACGAAACGGACCAGAATCGGCCAAAATTGCGAGTGTTGATAACCGACATGTAAGGGCACCTTGGGGTCCAACTATTATAGAAATCGCTTCAGGACCCCAAAACGGTGAGTAATAGTCCACGAAACAGGTCAGAATTGGCCAAAAGTGTTAGTGTTGACGACAGACATGTAAACGCATCCCGGGGATCTTCAATCGTGTAAATCGCTCTATGACCCCAAAACGGTTAATAATAGTGCACGAAACGGACCAGAATCGGACAAAATTCTGAGTGTTGATAACCGATACGTAAACGCACCCCGGGGTTCGTCAATCGTGGAAATCACTTTGGAACCCCAAAATTGAGTAATAGTCCAAGAAACGGGGCAGAATCGGCCCAAACTATGATTCTTTACGACCAACACATAACACGTTGGGGTTTGACAACCATGGAAATCGCTTTGGGACCCCAAAATGATGATTAATAGTCCACTAAACGGGTTAGAATAAACAAAAACCACGAGC
>NW_021302049.1:0-1137 GCF_002162155.2 Triticum dicoccoides
CTTTTCCAGCAATGCCCAACATTGGTTTTACCATTTGCCACCTAGCCTCTTTTCCCTTGGGTTTCCGGAGCCCGAGGGTCATCGTATTTTAGCCCCCTTGGGCCAGTGCTCCCTCTGAGTGTTGGTCCGAACTGAGCTGCCTGCGGGGCCACCTCGGGGAAACTTGAGGGTTGGTTTTACTCGTAGCTAGTCTCATCTGAGTGTGCCCTGAGAAAGAGATATGTGCAGCTCCTATCGGGATTTGTCGGCACATTCGGGCGGTGTTGCTGGACTTGTTTTAACCTGTCGAATCATCTTGTTGTACCGAGATACCGAGTCTGATCGGTGTGTCTTGGGTGGAGGTCTATTCCTTCGTTGACCGTGAGAGCTTGTTATGGGCTAAGTTGGGACCCCCCTGCAGGGATTGATCTTTTGAAAGCCGTGCCCGCGGTTATGGGCGGATGGGAATTTGTTAATGTCCGGTTGTAGATGACTTGAACTAAACTTAATTAAAATGAATCAACCGTGTGTGTTACCGTGATGGCCCCTTCTCGGCGGAGTCCGGGAAGTGGACACGGTGTTGGAGTTATGCTTGCGCAGGATGTTCCTTTAGCTTCTCGCTCATGCTTCGCCTTCTCTTCTCGCTCTCTTTCGCGTATAAGTTAGCCACCACATATGCTAGTCGCTTGCTGCAACTCCACATATATTTGCCTTATTCATTCCTATGAGCTTAAATAGTCTTGATCGCGTGGGTGTGAGATTGCTGAGTCCCTGTGGCTCACAGATACTACAACTCCAGATGCAGGTCCAGGTGATTCTGCTCCAGTTGACGATTACGAGCTCAGGTGGGAGTTCGACGAGGACTCTCAGCGATACTACGTGTCCTTTCCAGATGATCAGTAGTGGTGCCTAGTTGGGGTTATCGATTCAGGACCTTGTCGCATGTTGGGGGTCTTATTTTCTATTTTGGCGCCGTAGTCGGGCCATGAGTGTTTGTTTGATGGATGTTATTTATGTACTCTGATGTGACGTGGCGAGTGTAAGCCAACTATGATATCTTCCCCTTTTATTATATATATTACATGGGATGTTGTAATGATTGCCTGACTTGCGACATTGCTTTCAATGCGGTTATGCCTCTAAGTCGTGCCTCGACAC
>NW_021302050.1:0-1128 GCF_002162155.2 Triticum dicoccoides
TACTTAGACCACACTATGTCCCTGGTAAGCCTCTAGTTGACCAGCTCGTTGTGATCAACAGATAGTCATGGTTTCCTGACTATGGACATTGGATGTCGTTGATAACGGGATCACATCATTAGGAGAATGATGTGATGGACAAGACCCAATCCTAAGCATAGCATAAAAGATCGTGTAGTTCGTTTTGCTAGAGCTTTGCAAGTGTCAAGTATCTCTTCCTTCGACCATGAGATCGTGTAACTCCCGGATACCGTAAGAGTGCCTTGGGTGTATCAAACGTCACAACGTAACTGGGTGACTATAAAGGTGCATTACAGGTATCTCCGAAAGTAGCTGTTGGGTTGACACGGATCGAGACTGGGATTTGTCACTCCGTATGACGGAGAGGTATCTCTGGGCCCACTCGGTAATGCATCATCATAATGAGCTGAATGTGACCAAGGTGTTGGACATGGGATCATGCATTACGGTACGAGTAAAGTGACTTGCCGGTAACGAGACTGAACAAGGTATTGGGATACCGACGATCGAGTCTCGGGCAAGTAACGTACCGATTGACAAAGGGAATTGCATACAGGGTTTGATCAAATCCTCGACATAGTGGTTCATCCGATGACAACATCGAGGAGCATGTGGGAGCCATCATGGGTATCCAGATCCCGCTGATGGTTATTGACTGAGAGCGTCTCGGTCATGTCTGCATGTCTCCTGAACCCGTAGGGTCTACACACTTAAGGTTCGGTGACGCTAGGGTTATGAAGATATGTATATGCAGAAACCCGAATGTTGTTCGGAGTCCCGGATGAGATCCCGGACGTCACGAGGAGTTCCGGAATAGTCCGGAGGTAAAGAATTATATATAGGAAGTGCTATTTCGGGCATCGGGACAAGTTTCGGGGTTATCGGTATTGTACCGGGACCACCGGAAGGGTCCCGGGGGTCCACCGGGTGGGGCCACCTGTCCCGGGGGGCCACATGGGCTGTAGGGGGTGCGCCTTGGCCATCATGGGCCAAGGGCACCAGCCCCTATAGGCCCATGCGCCTAGGGTTTCCCCCTAGGAGGAGTCCTAGTGGTGGAAGGCACCCCTAGGTGCCTTGGGGGGGAGGGAAACCTCCCCTAGGCCGCCG
>NW_021302051.1:0-2183 GCF_002162155.2 Triticum dicoccoides
TGAAACATATCAGTATTTCAAATTACCTTTCAATTTTGTGTTACTCCTTGTTTAGGTAAATGGCACAGTAGGTGTCTCTTGTGCAAATCATCGCCCATATCCATTATTCTATTTATAAAGAATGGCATTACCTTCTTAAACCACCCGAGTAATTACTTACTTCCTCCGATCCATATTAATTGTTGCTGATTTAGTACAAATCAGCGACAATGAATATGGATTGGAGGGAGTATTAGATGTGTACCTTTCCACTCTCTAATTGGTCCTTGCGTGTTAACACCTTTCCCAACAAATATAAATGTACAGGGTTCTAGTAGTGGCGACGAAGATAAAGGCAAGAAACCAATGGTGCAGGATTCAATCCTGATTGGACGTGAGTCACAAATGAATGAACTTCGTAAATATCCAGCAATTGCACGTATGTCATCTTCCCAAGTTATGTCTGTCTGGGGGATAGCAGGTGTGGGGAAGTCAGCCCTCGTCAGAGACTTGTGCAATATTGATGACACAAAGCAACCTGAAGAGAAACTATTTAATAGGTATTGTTGGGTGAATGTATCTCATCCATTCAATTTGAAGTACTTATGTCAGGATTTACTTTCGGATTTTCACTCAGAAAAAGATCCCATTAAAGAGTGTCACCAGCTTCTAATACAAGACCGTTGCCTCATTGTTATTGATGGTATACGCTACAAAAAGGAATGGGATTTGATAAAAAAATCCGTGGTACCTAGATCCTCTAAGAGTGTTATCATTGTTATTACAACTGAAGCAAGTATTGCCACATACTGTGCAAATAACAGACAGCTCGTGTTCAATGTCAAAGGTCTAGAAGCTGCTGCAGCCTTTGATCTCTTCAAACAGGAGGTATGATTTCTGATGATACCTAATTCGGTGCAGGCGTTTTTTTTCTGCAATACCAAAACCACATGCATGAGTTGTTTTGGCCAGCTTGGTTTTGGCAGCCTAAAGACACTACTCACTACATATTCATTTCAAATTCTATGGAACAGCATTCCTAGATGTTCTACTCGAGACAACATTTGCACTAAAATTCTTTGTAAAACATAATCATTTGTTATTTGGAATATGCATATCTATAGTTGCCTTTTTTGCCATCCAAAATAAATCCTCACATCTTCCTTCTTTTTTCTAGAAAATATAGGATTTTATTATAACCAGCCTGAAAATCCTTAGATGCATATATATGGCAAACCTTGTTATATTGTTCATTATAAAGAAATGAAATTTTGATCTTGCCAAAGGGCGGGCAAGATCATGGCAAGAACACAAACATGGACAAAAACGAGACAAATCATGCTAAACAAGACTACTCTAAATACTCATAAGTCTATCAACCTGATGGCCGCCACCGGGATTTGTGGAAAGTGGAGGTGACAACACAGCATGACTTTGATATGGTGGTGCTTCTCAAGTCCCGGTCTTGAGCACCGGGGTGAAAACCCTAGGTCTGACCCTAATTGGTTATATCGAGCAATGGTGGCATTTCGGCGTTGTTACCTTCTTAAAGGCATGGCTTGGAGTTTACTAAGACTTGATATTCGGGATGAAAATCCATGATCCGGCTTCGATGGTTGGATCCGGCGATGGCGGCGCTTGAGCGTTGTTCCATTCCTGGAGGCATTGCTACTGGAGAACTTCTTCCATTGTCCTTGTGATGTCAAGAGAATGTTGGGGCGGATTGTTGTAGTTTGTCCACCGCTAGTTTGATCACTTGAGAGTTTTCTTTCTTCTTTTCCATCTGCCTACGAATGACTTCAGTCTTGAATGAGTTTGCTCTTTGCCAGCATGATTTTTTGTGTGTGTGTTGATGTTGACTATGGGCATCTTAGTTTTGCAGGGGCTCGGTGTATGCTCAATGTGTTTGTATCCCCTTGATACTTCATTTTGAGTCGATAAAATCCACTCTTTACAGAATAAAATCACCAGCATGTTGTCAAGACCAGGACATAAACTCCCTAGTAATCCACACGAACTTCTTTGCCCCAAGCTCCATCGGCTCATTATGTTGCACCTTCTATAATTACGCCGAGCGATGGTACAAGAAAGTAGCACCACATTTTATAATTTTCCTAATATTTCCGTACATAGCAAGAGTAGTACATATATAACTTGGGGATAATGAGAGTAGTAGGAGTACATAGGAATACGGAAATGTTAAC
>NW_021302052.1:0-911 GCF_002162155.2 Triticum dicoccoides
ATAGGATAACACTCTTCATGAATTAGTATCTCTTGAATATCACGGTTTAATCCTCCCCAAAATCTATCCATAAAATCATCTTCACTTTCTTCTAAAGAGGAATGCAACAAGGTAGTTTGTAAATCATCATAATATTTTGTTACAGTTTCACTACCTTGTTTTAAGTGTTGCAACTTCTTAATCATGTCACGAGTATAATAAGCAGGGACGAAAGTATGTCGCATGGCAAGTTTCAAATCATCCCAAGTAGTAGGTATATAATCAGGGTGTAACCGACAATATTCACTCCACCAAACCAAAGCATAACCAGTGAAAGAACCAACCGCAACCTTAACCTTTTTATGTTCATCGAAATTATGGAAAGCAAATATATTTTTTATGTCGAACTCCCATTCAATATATAAAGCAGGTTTAAAACGGCCATTAAATGGTGGTATAGATACATTAACCTGATCATGTGCACTTGGATGTTTGTGCACCTCTCGTGACGGTTGTAGTATTTGCAAAGGTGGTGGCACGTCCCCCGCGATCGACAAAGCCCATGAATTGACTCTGGATCCTGTCATGATTAGTAGAACAAGAAACAAAACCCAAAAATAATGTTCCTATAACTACTAGGATGTGGTGATAAAACGCTCACAGTAAAGCAAATATCAATGTCTTACAAGTTCTTACCATGCAGCAGGCGGTGATCGGCAACCAGCGGTGTCAAGTAACTCCGAATATTGAGTAAAGCGATTGCCAGGGGAGCGTACGTATACACGGTGTAGAAATATGTGGAGCTGGGTTGGCTATATATGGTAGCAAAAGATTAGCAATAATCAATTCAAAGATGCAATGTTGAATAAACGCTCAACGACGGTACTGTGCTGGTCCTAGGCTAGACCGTACTAGAGACGCGAGCCTAGAAC
>NW_021302053.1:0-1605 GCF_002162155.2 Triticum dicoccoides
GGCCACCTGCCCCGGGGGCCACATGGGCTGTAGGGGGTGCGCCTTGGCCTATATGGGCCAAGGTCACCAGCCCCAAGAGGCCCATGCACCAAGAGTAGAGGAAAATGGGAGAGTCCTAAAGGGGGAAGGCACCTCCGAGGTGCGTTGGGGAGGATGGACTCCTCCCCCCTTGGCCGCACCCTTCCTTGGAGGAAGGGGCAAGGCTGCGCCCTCCCCCTCTCCCTTGGCCCTATATATAGTGGGGGGAAGGGAGGACAACCAAACCTGAGCCCTGGCGCCTCCCTCTCCCTCCCATGACACATCTCCCTCCTCCCGCAGCGCTTGGCGAAGCCCTGTTGGAATCCCGCTACTTCCACCACCACGCCGTCGTGCTGTTGGATCTCCATCAACCTCTCCTCCCCCCTTACTGGATCAAGAAGGAGGAGACATCGCTGCTCCGTACGTGTGTTGAACGCGGAGGTGCCGTCTGTTCGGCGCTAGGATCATCGGTGATTTGAATCACGACGAGTACGAATCCATCAACCCCATTCTCTTGAACGCTTCCACGCGCGATCTACAAGGGTATGTAGATCCACTCCTCCCTCGTTGCTAGATGACTCCATAGATTGATCTTGGTGACACGTAGAAATTTTTTGAATTTATCCTACGTTCCCCAACAGTGGTATCAGAGCTAGGGCTATGCGTAGTTTCTATGCACGAGTAGAACACAAAGTAGTTGTGGGCGTTGATTTTGTTCAATATGCTTGCCGTTACTAGTACAATCTTGATTCGGTGGCATTATGGGATGAAGCGGCCCGGACCAACCTTACACGTATGCTTACGTGAGACCGGTTCCACCGACTGACATGCACTAGTTGCATAAGGTGGCTAGCGGGTGTCTGTCTCTCCCACTTTAGTCGGTTCCGATTCGATGAAAAGGGTCCTTATGAAGGGTAAATAGCAATTGGCATATCACGTTGTGGTTTTGCGTAGGTAAGAAATGTTCTTGCTAGAAACCCATAGCAGCCACGTAAAACATGCAAACAACAATTAGAGGACGTCTAACTTGTTTTTGCAGGGTATGCTATGTGATGTGATATGGCCAAAAGGATGTGATGAATGATATATGTGATGTATGAGATTGATCATCTTCTTGTAATAGGAATCACGACTTGCATGTCGATGAGTATGACAACCGGCAGGAGCCATAGGAGTTGTCTTAATTTATTTATGACCTGCGTGTCAACATAAACGTCATGTAATTACTTTACTTTATTGCTAACCGTTAGCTATAGTAGTAGAAGTAATAGTTGACGAGACAACTTCATGAAGACACGATGATAGAGATCATGATGATGGAGATCATGGTGTCATGCCGGTGACAAGATGATCATGGAGCCCCAAGATGGAGATCAAAGGAGCTATATGATATTGGCCATATCATGTCACTATTATTTGATTGCATGTGATGTTTATCATGTTTATACATCTTGTTTACTTAGAACGACGGTAGTAAATAAGATGATCCCTCACTAAAATTTCAAGAAGGTGTTCCCCCTAACTGTGCACCGTTGCGAAAGTTCGTCGTTTCGAAGCACCACGTGATGATCGGGTGTGATAGATTCT